>NW_020523793.1:0-22716 GCF_003368295.1 Carassius auratus | reverse complement strand
CATGCCGAGTCGAATGGACACCGAAATTCAAAAAATCGCAAGGCTTAGTTTTTCGCTATCGTCAATTGTTCGTAAAACCTACTTTTTCGAACTCGTCCTAGGCCGTTGCAACCGATTGTCACGAAATTGATCAGATAATCTTCAGACCATGCTGGCAAAAAGTTATGGAATTCAAGTTGATTTCTCAAACCGTTTCCGAATAGCTCATAACGAATTCTTCGAAAAGCACGGCAAACGTGAACGTGAGGCTATATTCCCGCAACGTTTGGCCTATTGAGACAATCTTGGTGGGTCTTAATACAACATATCCTGGGACTCCTGCAGTGTTTCGGCGCTGTGCCCCCTAGTGGTAGGAGATATGAAAATGCATGTTTTGCTCAAAACTTCTGAACGGTTTTGCCAAAAATCAAAAAGTGGTGTCTTTAGATTCAGTGCATCATTCCGAGTCGAATGATACCGAATTTTCCCAATTCGGCATTTTGGGCGTCGGCCATTTTGGATTTAGTTGTAAATTGCTGTATCTTAAGAATGAAGTTCCGTATCGTTCGCAAATAATTACAAAAATTCCGGCTCCATGCCCTGAATGTACACAAAAAAATTGGGGGCAGCGGCACCTTGTGGTCAATAGTTATAACGATTTTTCGAAAAATGCTAATAACTTTGCATACATTAGCCATTGTAACAAAGCTGATGTTGATAGATTCCTTGGGTCATGCCGAGAACACCGATACCCCATTTGTCAATTTTGGCAAATTTCCTGTCCGCCATTTTGATTCATGTTGAAAACCTACTTTTCGAACTCCTCCTAGACCGTTGCTGCGATTTTCACCAAATTTGATTTGGATCATCTTCAGACCATGCTGGCAAAAGTTATGGAATTTGTGTCGATACACGTAAACGTTTTCAATTAGCGTACCAACGAATTTGCTGGAAAGATGCCAAACTGCATCTGAGCTGTATCTCTGCAAAGGTTGGGATATTTACACAAAACTTAATATGTGACATTGTCACATCACATTGACCACGCCACATCATTTTGGTCACAGCGCCACCTATTGGTCAAGAGTAATAAACCAATCAATAACCGCTAATTATTACATTTCCAATAATGCTAATAACTTTTGATTGCATTAGCCTATTATCATGAAACATGTCTCAAAAATGTTCCTTGGGACATGCCGACAACATACATACCAATTATGTCATATTAAGCAAAACTTCCTGTCCGCCATTTTGATTCATGTTGAAAACCTTTTTTTTAAACTCATCCTCAAACCGTTTGTTCGATTTTCACCAAAATTGAATCAGATCAATCTTCAGACCGTGCTGACAAAAAGTTATGGATTTCGTGTCAATAGACGAAACCGTTTTTTGTACAGCGCTGCTTCAGATGTCAGGCATCTTCACAAAATGAGTCTGAGGCTATATCTCTGCAAAGCCCATTAGTGGTCTTCCAGTGACATCTAGTGGTCGTAAATGCAATTTATCATACAACACTGTCTCTTTAACCTTTATAACTGTTATATGTTGTCTTAATTTCATTCCAAAGAAGCATACGCAATTTATGTATAATTTCACAGTCTAGATAATAGTACTGCACTGATTTTAAATAACCTAGATATGGCTGACAGTAAAAGAATAGAACAGAATTACAGACACACACAAACATGAAATGTTTAAACTAGTATATTAATACTCAATAAGCATGCTTAAACCCACACACAGATGCACACATTTTGTTATATATATAGATAATTAAAATAAATGATGGGTGATAAAACCTATTGCAAGTCTTCTGTTTTTATGGGCTTCTATGTCATTTTTCAGGTTTCATTGCAATCATAATCTGGCATAATTATAAACATTAGATATATCTGTATGAATAAATTGGTAAACTTTGACTCAATGTGATCTGAAATGCTTGAACAGTAATATTAAATAATAGTAATATACATTTTTTCTAGATGAATCTCTCAACAAGCCCATAAACTGTAATGTTTTAGTCTTTAGTGAGCTCATTAGTGGTCTTCCGGTGACATCTAGTGGTTATAATTGCAATTTTTTATTCAACACTGGGTTTTGAAGCTTTATAAATATTACAGTGTTCTTTTTTACCTAATCTCTGTTAAATTTTGCATGATTGTTTAGAAAAAATACAGATCTAATGCATGTGTGATTATATTACCCCTTTTTTTTTTGCAGTTTAATGCCATTCACAACAGAAATCTTTAGTTTTTTAGGCCTGTTTAAATGTTATCTAACCAAAGGACAAAATGCAACATATTTTTTGAAAATTATTGATCTAGAGAGTCCAGAGAATATTATTGCAGTGGTTTGATCAAGACTGAACAAAAAACCAGGTGACCCAAAACATTCAAATTCGTGGACCAATTTTACGAAAAAGGCTATAACTCGGGAACAAAATGAGATATCTTCACCAAACTCAGAACTCATATGCATGAACAAAAACTGTAGTCAAATTATTATTATTTTTTCCATATCTGCCACTTGGTGGCGCTACAGGGTGAAAAAAAATCAAATGGCTATAACTAAGCAACCGTTGATCCAATCAACTTGAAAATTGATATGGCCCAATGTGGCACAAGTGCTCTATGAGGAATTTCACTTATCTTAAAAAACATGGCCGCCATTGGCCAAACAACTTTAAGCACCTATTTGACAAGGTTAATGGAAGTCGATCGGAACGAAACTCGGTGGGCATGTTCGACTCATTGCCCTAAAGGTCTGTAATTATTTTGAAAGAAATTGCCCACAACATTGTCACCTCCCACAGAACACAACAAAGCGATTTGATTACAGCGCCACCTATTTTCCAAAAATGATAATGCATCATTTTACTGGAGTTTTACTGGCTGTTTCAATTACACTCTTCCAATAATTGCTTTTCTTACTCGTTGCATTTGGTCTGATGCTCCATGCCATGCTTAGCTCCTCGCTGTGGAACTTTTATTAACGATTTTCAGCCATTTCAATTACAATCATGCAATTATTAATTTCATTATTCATTGTTGCATTTGGTCTGATGCTACATATGCTTAGCTCCTGATGTTGCCGCTGGAATGCTTGGCCCCGTGATTGCTGCTTGCAGCTATATTTTCTTCTTCTTCTTCTTCCGCCGCAAGTCTATGGCAGCCCATAGAACCGATTGCGGGAAAGTTGTATAATTTGGCACACTGATAGAGGACAGTCCCAACATTAACTATAGCAAATTTGAAGTCTCTAACTCCTACTCTCTAGCGCCACCACTTGTCCAAACTTTCAATGTTTGTATGCTAATAACTTTTGAACCGTAAGCCAGAAAATGGAAATTCTTTTTTCCTCTGAATCCTTGGCTCATGCCAAGTCGAATGAACCCCAAAATTCAAAAATCGCAAGGTTTAGTTTTTTCGCTATTTTCAATTTTTCGAAAAAACCTACTTTTTCGAACTCGTCCTAGACGGTTAGTCCGATTGCCACGAAAATTGGCTCAGATCATCTTCAGACCATGCTGGCAAAAAGTTATGGAATTCAAGTTGATTCGTCCAACCGTTGTCGAATGACACGTAAACAAATTTGACGAAAAGCACGCAAAAATGCACTTGAGGCTATATCTCAGCAACGGTTTGGCATATTGAGACCAAACTTGGTGTGTGTTATAATAAGCATGACCTGAGACTACCTGCAGTGTTTCGACACAGCGCCACCTAGTGGTCAGGAGATATGAAAAATGCATATTTTGGCTTATATCTTCTGAATGGTTTGGCCAAAAATCACACAACTGGTCTCTTTAGATTCAGTGAGTCATGTCGAGTCGTATGATATGCAAATTTCCCGTGTCAGCCATTTTAGGCGTCGGCCATTTTGAATTATGATTTAAAATGCTGTATTTTTTCAATGCAGCATCGTATCGTTTCGCAAATAATTACAAAAATATTCGGCTCCATGCCCTGAAGGTACTCAAAAAGCTTGGTGGCAGCGCCACCTTGTGGTCAAGAGTTATAATGAATTATCACAAAAATGCTAATAACTTTTGAGTAAATTAGACAATTGAAATGCAAATGGTCTCCCTATATTCTTTGGGTCATGCCGAGAACATAGATACCAATTATGCCAAAATTGGCCATACTTCCTGTCCGCCATTTTGATTAATGTTGAAAACCTACTTTTTCGAACTCCTCCTAGACCGTTAGTCCGATTTTCACCAAATTTGACGTGAATCATCTTCAGACCATGCTGGCAAAAAGTTATGGATTTCGTGTCGATATACAAAACGGTTCTGATTTAGCGCATCAACGAATTTGCTGGAAGGGTGCCAAAATGCATTTGAGGCTGTATCTCTGCAACACTTTGACATTTTTGCACCAAACTTTGTATGTGCCATCGCCACCTCACACTGACCATGCCACATAAATTTGGTAACAGCGCCACCTATTGGTCAAGAGTAATGAACCATTCATTAACTATGAATAATTACACTTATAAAAATGCTAGTAACTTTTTAATGCATTAGCCTATTGTAATGAAACTGGCCTCAAAATATTCCCTGGCTTATGCCGACAACATAGATACCATATATGCCAGAGTAAGCCGAACTTCCTGTCCGCCATTTTGATTTATGTTGAAAACCTACTTTTTCGAACTCCTCATCAACCGTTAGTCCGATTTTCACCAAAATTGACTCAGATGATCTGTAGACTGTGCTGACAAAATGTTATGGATTTTGTATCGATAGACAAAACCGTTTTTCGCATACCACAGCGACGAATTTGAGGCACAATGCCAAAATGACACCTTGAGGCTGTATCTCTGCAATGCTTTGGCATATTGACACCAAACTTTGTTTGTGTCATTGAAAAGTCACACAGAGTACACCAAATTGACTTTGATAACAGCACCACCTATTGGTCAAGTTTGATAAGCCAGTAAATCAATGCTACTAGAGGTTGTATTTATGATTTTTTTTAGCCATTTCAATTACAATCATCCTAAAATTGCTGTTATTGCTCATTAATGCATTTGGTGTGATGCTCCATGCCATGCTTAGCTCCTACATTTGCCGTTGGAGTGCTTGGCCCCGTAATTGCTGCTTGCAGCTATATTTAGGGGCCAAGCACCGAAGGTGCGAAGGCACCTATTGTGTTGTTGGCGTTATTATTAGGGGCCAAGCACCGAAGGTAAGGTGCGTAGGCACCTATTGTAATCGTTGGCGTTATTATTATTCTCTTCTTCTTCTTCTTCTTCTTCCGCCGCAAGTCTATGGCAGCCCATAGAACCGATTGCGGGAAAGTTGTATAATTTGGCACACTGATAGAGGACAGTCCCAACATTAACTATAGCAAATTTGAAGTCTCTAACTCCAACTCTCTAGCGCCACCACTTGTCCAAACTTTCAATGTTTATATGCTAATAACTTTTGAACCGTAAGCCAGAAAATGGAAATTCTTTTTTCCTCTGAATCCTTGGCTCAAGCCAAGTCGAATGAATCCCGAAATTCAAAAATCGCAAGGTTTAGTTTTTTCGCTATTTTCAATTATTCGAAAAACCTACTTTTTCGAACTCGTCCTAGACGGTTAGTCCGATTGCCACGAAAATTGGCTCAGATCATCTTCAGACCATGCTGGCAAAAAGTTATGGAATTCAAGTTGATTCGTCCAACTGTTGTCGAATGACACGTAAACAAATTTGACGAAAAGCACGCAAACATGCACGTGAGGCTATATCCCGGCAACGGTTTGTCATATTGAGACCAAACTTGGCGTGTGTTATAACAAGCATGAACTGAGACTACCTGCAGTGTTTCGACACAGCGCCACCTAGTGGTCAGGAGATATGAAAAATGCATATTTTGGCTTATAACTACTGAATGGTTTGGCCAAAAATCACACAACTGGTCTCTTTAGATTCAGTGAGTCATGTCGAGTCGAATGATATCCAATTTTCCTGTGTCGGCCATTTTAGGCGTCGGCCATTTTGAATTATGTTTCAAAATGCTGTATTTTTTGAACGCAGCATCGTATCGTTTCGCAAATAATTACAAAAATATTCGGCTCCATGCCCTGAAGGTACTCAAAAAGTTTGGTGGCAGCGCCACCTTGTGGCCAATAGTTATAATGAAATATCACATAAATGCTAATAACTTTTGAATAAATTAGTCTATTAAAATTAAAATGGTCTCGCTATATTCTGTGGGTCATGCCGAGAGTATTGATACCAATAATGTGAAAATTGGCCTTACTTCCTGTCCGCCATTTTGCTTAATGTTGAAAACCTACTTTTTCGAACTCCTCCTAGACCGTTAGCCCAATTTTCACCAAATTTGACGTGAATCATCTTCAGACCATGCTGGCAAAAAGTTATGGATTTTGTGTCGATATACGTAACGGTTCTCATTTAGCGCATCAACGAATTTGCTGGAAGGGTGCCAAAATGCATTTGAGGCTGTATCTCTGCAACACTTTGACATATTTGCACCAAACTTTGTATGTGTCATCGCCACCTCACACTGACCATGCCACATAAATTTGGTAACAGCGCCACCTATTGGTCAAGAGTAATAAACCATTCATTAACCATGAGTAATTACACTTTTTAAAATGCTAATAACTTTTTATTGCATTAGCCTATTTGCAAGGAAACTGGGCTCAAAATATTCCCTGGCTTATGCCGATAACATAGATACCAAATATACCACAGTAAGCTGAACTTCCGGTCCGCCATTTTGATTTATGTTGAAAACATACTTTTTCGAACTCCTCATCAACCGTATGTCCAATTTTCACCAAATTCGAATCAAATGATCTTCAGACTATACTGATTCAAAGTTATGGATTTTGAGTCGATAGACAAAACCGTTTTCGCATACCACATCGACGAATTTGAGGCACAATGAGAAAATGACACTTGAGGCTGTATCCCTGGAATGCTTTGGCATATTGACACCAAACTTTGTGTGTGTCATTGAAAAGTCACACAGAGTACACCAAATTGATTTTATAACAGTGCCACCTATTGGTCAAGCTTGATAAGCCAAGTAATCATGCTACTAGAGGTGGTATTGTTTTTTTTTTTTTTTTTGCCATTTCAAATACAATAATTCCAAAATTGCAGTTATTGCTCATTAATGTATTTGGTGTGATGCTTCATGCGATGCTTAGCTCCTACATTTGCCGTTGGAGTGCTTGGCCCCGTAATTGCTGCTTGCAGCTATATTTATTATTATTATTCTTCCGACTGGGGGTCTATGGCAGCCCATAGAACCGAATGCGGGAAAGTTGTTATGGTTTGACATTCTGATAGAGGACAGTGCCAACATTAAGTACACCAATTTTGGTGTGTCTAAGACATTCCCTCTAGCGCCACCAACTGTCCGAAATTTCACTTTAATTTTGTTAATAACTTTTTGAACCGTGAGGCCAATCATCAAAATTCTTTTTTCCTCTGATTTCTGAGCTCATGCCAATTCGATTGCACCCATAGCAATCATTTTCCGTCATAGAAATGTGGCCGCCATTTTGAATTTTTTTAAAAACCTACTTTTTCGAACTCGTCCTAGACGGTTTGTCCGATTCACACGAAAATTGAACCAGATCATCTTCAGGCAGTGCTGACCAAAAGTTATGCAAATCAAATTGATTCGTCAAACCGTTTTCGATAAACGCTCAAACAAATTTTACGTAACGCTTGCAAAAACAGTCGTAAGGCTGTATCTCTGCAACGATTTATTCCTATTCTGACCAAACCTGGTACATGTCATAACAAGCATGACCTGAGGCTACATGCTGTGTTTCGGCGCAGCGCCACCTACTGGTCCAGAGATATGAAAAATTGCTATTTTTGCTTATAACTTCTGAACAGTTTGTCCAAAAATCATAACATTTGGTCTTGTTAGATTCAGGGCAACATGCCAAGTCGACTGATATCCAATTTTACCATTTCGGCCATTTTGACTGTCGGCCATTTTGAATTTTGTGCTAAAATGCTGTATTTTAAGAACGCATCAACGGATTGTTACGAAAATTGGTATGGGTCATCAGCACAATGTCCTGAAGGAGCGTGAGAAGTTTCGAAACAGCGCCACCTAGTGGTGATCTTCTTTTTTAAATGCTTATAACTTTGGGTGTGGTCGACTTATTTTCACCAGACTCATCAAATTGGACTCCTGAAACCTTACCGAGTCCTACGATACCAAACATGCTAGGTTTCGCCTTACGGTTTGTGTAGCGTTGTGATTTAGCGCTTAAAAAACATTTGGCTATATCTTCGAAACCGCTTGTCTGATCGAGACGAAACCACCATCAGAAGTTCGGAAACATAGGTCGATAGCTATACGCCAATGCCCAAATGCCAAAATATTGATAGTAAGGGGTAGTAATATTCAATCAAAGTCAAGAGTCAGTCATTTTTTACGTGCTTTTTCATATAAATGTCTATAACTCTGAAGTGAATTGAGATATTTTCACCAAAATTGACACACATATGTATGGGCTCACTCTGAGCAAACATAAAAAAAATGGTTGGACTGAGCCTCTTGGTGGCGCTATAATAGAACAAAACATGAAATTCTCATTGACTTCAATACAGTTTTGTGAAATAAAATGCTATACTAAACAAATGCATTGGTGTAATATTACGAAACTCAGAATGTGCCAACAACACCATCCCCTGAAGGTACTCAAAATATTTTGAAACAGCGCCACCTAGTGGTCAAAGTTATAACTCAATTTACATAAAGGCTAATAACTTTTGAATAATCTGGCTATTGACATGATGCTGGTCTTTATAGATTCCTTGGGTCAAGTCGAGAACATAGATACAAAGTTTTCCTTATTTGGCTGAACTTCCTGTCCGCCATTTTGATTAATGTTGAAAACCTACTTTTTCGAACTCCTCCTAGAC
Organism: Carassius auratus; assembly: GCF_003368295.1. Classification (NCBI taxonomy): domain Eukaryota; kingdom Metazoa; phylum Chordata; class Actinopteri; order Cypriniformes; family Cyprinidae; genus Carassius; species Carassius auratus. Next base: position 13,821 of record NW_020523793.1, on the reverse strand, counting down.
CGTTAGTCCGATTTTCACCAAATTTGACGTGGATCATCTTCAGACCATTCTGGCAAAATGTTATGGATTTCGTGTCGATATACGAAACGGTTCTCATTTAGCGCATCAAAAATCTGCTGGAAGGGTGCCAAAATGCATTTGAGGCTGTATCTCTGCAAAGCTTTGACATATTTGCACCAAACTTTGTATGTGTCATCGTCACCTCACACTGACCATTCCAAACTAATTTGGTAACAGTGCCACCTATTGGTTACACGTGATAAGCCAATAAATCCTATTACTAGTTGTTGTGTTTATTGTTTTCAAGCCATTTTGCCTAAAATAATCTTAAAACTGTCTTAATTACTCATTCCTGCCATTCGTCTGAAGCTTGCTTCTGTAGTGCTTGGCCCCGTTATTGCTGCTTTGCCAGGCTATATTTTTATTATTATTATTATTCTTCCGACTGGGAGTCTATGGCAGCCCATAGAACCAAATGCGGGAAAGTTGTAATGGTTTGACATTCTGATAGAGGACAGTGCCAACATTAAGTACACCAATTTTGGTGGGTCTAATACATTGCCTCTAGCGCCACCAACTGTCCAAAGTTTCACTTTTATTTTGTTAATAACTTTTTAACCCTAAGGCCAATCAACAAAAATCTTTTTTCCTCTGATTTCTGAGCTCATGCCGATTCGATTGCATCCTATGACGTCATTTTCTGTCATAGAAATATGGCCGCCATTTTGAATTTTTTAAAAAACCTACTTTTTCGAACTCGTCCTAGACGGTTTGTCCGATTCACACGAAAATTGAACCAGATTATCTTCAGGCAGTGCTGACCAAAAGTTATGCAAATCAAATTGATTCGTCAAACTGTTTTCGATAAACGCTCAAACAAATTTTACGTAACGCTTACAAAAACAGTCGCAAGGCTGTATCTCTGCAACGATTTATCGTATTCAGACCAAACCTGGTACATGTCATAACAAGCATGACCTGAGGCTACTTGCTGCGTTTCGGCCCAGTGCCACCTACTGGTCTGGAGATATGAAAAATTGCTATTTTTGCTCATAACTTCTAAACAGTTTGTCCAAAAATCATAAAATTGGTCTTGTTAGATTCAGGGCAACATGCCGAGTCGACTGATATCCAATTTTACCATCTCGGCCATTTTGACTGTCAGCCATATTGAATTTTGTGCTAAAATGCTGTATTTTAAGAACGCAGCAACGGATTGTTACGAAACTTGGTATGGGTCATCAGCACAATGTCCTGAAGGAGTGTGAGAAGTTTCGAAACAGCGCCACCTAGTGGTGATCTTCTTTGTTTAAACGCTTATAACTCTGGGTGTGGTCGACTTATTTTCACGAGACTCATCAAATTAGACTCTTGAAACCTTACCGAGTCCTACGATACCAAACATGCTAGGTTTCGCCTTACGGTTTGTGTAGCGTTGTGATTTAGCGCTTAAAAAACATTTGGCTATATCTTCGAAACCGCTTGTCTGATCGAGACGAAACCACCGTCAGAAGAAGGAAACATAGGTCGATAGCTATACACCAATGCCCTAATGCAAAAATATTGATAGTAAGGGGTAGTAATATTCAATCAAAGTCAAGAGTCAGTCAATTTTTATGTGTTTTTTCATGTAAATGTCTATAACTCTGAAGTGAATTGAGATATTTTCACCAAAATTGACACGCATATGTATGGGCGCACTCTGATGACACATAAAAAAAATGGTGGGACTGAGCCTCTTGGTGGCGCTATAATAGAACAAAACATGAAATTCCCATTGACTTCAATACACTTATGTGAAATAAAAGGCTATGCTAATCAAATGCATTGGTGTTATATTCCGAAACTCAGAATGTGCCAACAACACCATCCCCTGAAGGTACTCAAATTATTTTGAAACAGCGCCACCTAGTGGTCAAAAGTAATAACTCAATGTACATAAAGGCTAATAACTTTTTAATAAATCTGCCTATTGACATGATGCTGATCTTAATAGATTCCTTGGGTCAAGCCAAGAACATAGATACCAAGTTTTCCTTATTTGGCTGAACTTACTGTCCGCCATTTTGATTAATGTTGAAAACCTACTTTTTCGAACTCCTCCTAGACCGTTAGTCAGATTTTCACCAAATTTGACTTGGATCATCTTCAGACATTCAATGTTCCAACATGACATCCAATGTTATGGATTTCATGTCTATATATGAAACGGTTCTCATTTAGCGCATCAACCAATTTGCTGGAATGATGCCAACATTCATTTGAGGCTGTATCTCTGCAAAGCTTTGACATATTTGCACCAAACTTTGTATGTGTCATCGTCACCTCACACTGACCATTCCAAACTAATTTGGTAACAGCGCCACCTATTGGTTACACGTGATAAGCCAATAAATCCTATTATTAGTTGTTGTGTTTATTGTTTTCAAGCCAATTTGGCTAAAATAATCTTAAAACTGTCTTAATTACTCATTCCTGCCGTTCGTCTGAAGCTTGCTTCTGTAGTGCTTGGCCCCGTTATTGCTGCTTGCAGCTATATTTAGGGGCCAAGCACCGAAGGTGCGAAGGCACCTATTGTGTTTGTTGGCGTTATTATTATTATTATTATTCTTCTTCTTCCACCCCAAGTCTATGGTAGCCCATAGAACCGATTGCGGGAAAGTTGTATAATTTGGCACACTAATAGAGGACTGTCTGAACATTAACCGTAGCAAATTTGAAGTCTCTAACTCAAACTCTCTAGCGCCACCAATTGTCTAAACTTTCAAAAACTTGATGCTAATAACTCTTGAACCGTAAGCCACAAAATGAAAATTCTTTTTTCCTGTGATTCCTTGGCTCATGCCGAGTCGAATGGACACCGAAATTCAAAAATCGCAAGGCTTAGTTTTTTCGCTATCGTCAATTGTTCGTAAAACCTACTTTTTCGAACTCGTCCTAGGCCGTTGCACCGATTGTCACGAAAATTGAATCAGATAATCTTCAGACCATGCTGGCAAAAAGTTATGGAATTCAAGTTGATTTCTCAAACCGTTTCCGAATAGCTCATGAACGAATTCTTCGAAAAGCACGCAAACGTGAACGTGAGGCTATATCTCCGCAACGGTTTGGCCTATTGAGACCAATCTTGGTGGGTCTTATAACAACCATTCCCTGGGACTACCTGCAGTGTTTCGGCGCTGTGCCCCCTAGTGGTCAGGAGATATGAAAAATGCATGTTTTTGCTCATAACTTCTGAACGGTTTTGCCAAAAATCACAAAAGTGGTGTCTTTAGATTCAGTGCATCATTCCGAGTCGAATGATACCGAATTTTCCCAATTCGGCCATTTTGGGCGTCGGCCATTTTGGATTTAGTTGTAAATTGCTGTATCTTAAGAATGAAGTTCCGTATCGTTTCGCAAATAATTACAAAAATGTCCGGCTCCATGCCCTGAATGTACACAAAAAAATTGGGGGCAGCGCCACCTTGTGGTCAATAGTTATAACGATTTTTTCGAAAAATGCTAATAACTTTTGCATACATTAGCCTATTGTAACAAAGCTGATGTTGATAGATTCCTTGGGTCATGCCGAGAACACCGATACCCCATTTGTCAATTTTGGCAAAATTTCCTGTCCGCCATTTTGATTCATGTTGAAAACCTACTTTTTCGAACTCCTCCTAGACCGTTGCTCAGATTTTCACCAAATTTGATTTGGATCATCTTCAGACCATGCTGGCAAAAAGTTATGGAATTTGTGTCGATACACGTAACCGTTTTCAATTAGCGTACCAACGAATTTGCTGGAAAGATGCCAAACTGCATCTGAGGCTGTATCTCTGCAAAGGTTGGAGATATTTACACAAAACTTAATATGTGACATTGTCACATCACATTGACCACGCCACATCATTTTGGTCACAGCGCCACCTATTGGTCAAGAGTAATAAACCAATCAATAACCGCTAATTATTACATTTCCAATAATGCTAATAACTTTTGATTGCATTAGCCTATTATCATGAAACATGTCTCAAAATGTTCCTTGGGACATGCCGACAACATACATACCAATTATGTCATATTAAGCAAAACTTCCTGTCCGCCATTTTGATTCATGTTGAAAACCTTTTTTTTTAAACTCATCCTCAACCGTCTGTCTGATTTTCACCAAAATTGAATCAGATCATCTTCAGACCGTGCTGACAAAAAGTTATGGATTTCGTGTCAATAGACGAAACCGTTTTTGTACAGCGCTGCTTCAGATGTCAGGCATCTTCACAAAATGAGTCTGAGGCTATATCTCTGCAAAGCCCATTAGTGGTCTTCCAGTGACATCTAGTGGTCGTAAATGCAATTTATCATACAACACTGTCTCTTTAACCTTTATAACTGTTATATGTTGTCTTAATTACATTCCAAAGAAGCATACGCAATTTATGTATAATTTCACAGTCTAGATAATAGTACTGCACTGATTTTAAATAACCTAGATATGGCTGACAGTAAAAGAATAGAACAGAATTACAGACACACACAAACATGAAATGTTTAAACTACTATATTAATACTCAATAAGCATGCTTAAACCCACACACAGATGCACACATTTTGTTATATATATAGATAATTAAAATAAATGATGGGTGATAAAACCTATTGCAAGTCTTCTGTTTTATGGGCTTCTATGTCATTTTTCAGGTTTCATTGCAATCATAATCTAGCATAATTATAAACATTAGATATATCTGTATGAATAAATTGGTAAACTTTGACTGAATGTGATCTGAAATGCTTGAACAGTAATATTAAATAATAGTAATATACATTTTTTCTAGATGAATCCCTCAACAAGCCCATAAACTGTAATGTTTTAGTCTTTAGTGAGCTCATTAGTGGTCTTCCGGTGACATCTAGTGGTTATAATTGCAATTTTTTATTCAACACTGGGTTTTGAAGCTTTATAAATATTACAGTGTTCTTTTTTACCTAATATCTGTTAAATTTTGCATGATTGTTTAGAAAAAATACAGATCAAATGCATGTGTGATTATATTACCCCTTTTTTTTTGCACTTTAATGCCATTCACAACAGAAATCTTTAGTTTTTTAGGCCATTTTAACTGTTATAGCACCAGCTATTTTCTGATCTTAATGAAACTTTGCATGCTTGGTGGGTCATCTTTCACATGTTATAACCAAGTTTCATAAAGTTTTGAGTTTTTGTTTCAGTTTTATAGGCTTTAGGTTACATGTGGCCACGGCCCTTTCCTAAATGACCTCTTATAGCTAACCAAAGGACAAAATGCAACATATTTTTGAAAATTATTGATCTAGAGAGTCCAGAGAATATTATTGCAGTGGTTTGATCAAGACTGAACAAAAAACCAGGTGACCCAAAACATTCAAATTCGTGGACCAATTTTACGAAAAAGGCTATAACTCGGGAACAAAATGAGATTTCTTCACCAAACTCAGAACTCATATGCATGAACAAAAACTTTAGTCAAATTATTATTTTTTTCCATATCTGTCACTTGGTGGCGCTACAGGATGAAAAAAAATCAAATGGCTATAACTAAGCAACCGTTGATCCAATCAACTTGAAAATTGATATGGCCCAATGTGGCACAAGTGCTCTATGAGGAATTTCACTTATCTTAAAAAACATGGCCGCCATTGGCCAAACAACTTTAAGCACCTATTTGACAAGGTTAATGGAAGTCGATCGGAACGAAACTCGGTGGGCATGTTCGACTCATTGCCCTAAAGGTCTGTAAGTACTTTGAAAGAAATTGCCCACAACATTGTCACCTCCCACAGAACACAACAAAGCGATTTGATTACAGCGCCACCTATTTTCCAAAAATGATAATGCATCATTTTACTGGAGTTTTACTGGCTGTTTCAATTACACTCTTCCAATAATTGCTTTTCTTACTCGTTGCATTTGGTCTGATGCTCCATGCCATGCTTAGCTCCTCGCTGTGGAACTTTTATTAACGATTTTCAGCCATTTCAAGTACAATCATGCAATTATTAATTTCATTATTCATTGTTGCATTTGGTCTGATGCTACATATGCTTAGCTCCTGATGTTGCCGCTGGAATGCTTGGCCCCGTGATTGCTGCTTGCAGCTATATTTCTTCTTCTTCTTCTTCCGCCGCAAGTCTATGGCAGCCCATAGAACCGTTTGCGGGAAAGTTGTATAATTTGGCACACTGATAGAGGACAGTCCCAACATTAACTATAGCAAATTTGAAGCCTCTAACTCCTACTCTCTAGCGCCACCACTTGTCCAAACTTTCAATGTTTGTATGCTAATAACTTTTGAACCGTAAGCCAGAAAATGGAAATTCTTTTTTCCTCTGAATCCTTGGCTCAGGCCAAGTCGAATGAACCCTAAAATTCAAAAATCGCAAGGTTTAGTTTTTTCGCTATTTTCAATTATTCGAAAAACCTACTTTTTCGAACTCGTCCTAGACGGTTAGTCCGATTGCCACGAAAATTGGCTCAGATCATCTTCAGACCATGCTGGCAAAAAGTTATGGAATTCAAGTTGATTCGTCCAACTGTTGTCGAATGACACGTAAACAAATTTGACGAAAAGCACGCAAACATGCACGTGAGGCTATATCCCGGCAACGGTTTGTCATATTGAGACCAAACTTGGCGTGTGTTATAACAAGCATGAACTGAGACTGCCTGCTGTGTTTCGACACAGCGCCACCTAGTGGTCAGGAGATATGAAAAATGCATATTTTGGCTTATAACTACTGAATGGTTTGGCCAAAAATCACACAACTGGTCTCTTTAGATTCAGTGAGTCATGTCGAGTCGAATGATATCCAATTTTCCTGTGTCGGCCATTTTAGGCGTCGGCCATTTTGAATTATGTTTCAAAATGCTGTATTTTTTGAACGCAGCATCGTATCGTTTCGCAAATAATTACAAAAATATTCGGCTCCATGCCCTGAAGGTACTCAAAAAGTTTGGTGGCAGCGCCACCTTGTGGCCAATAGTTATAATGAAATATCACATAAACGCTAATAACTTTTGAATAAATTAGTCTATTAAAATTAAAATGGTCTCGCTATATTCTGTGGGTCATGCCGAGAGTATTGATATCAATAATGTGAAAATTGGCCTTACTTCCTGTCCGCCATTTTGCTTAATGTTGAAAACCTACTTTTTCGAACTCCTCCTAGACCGTTAGCCCAATTTTCACCAAATTTGACGTGAATCATCTTCAGACCATGCTGGCAAAAAGTTATGGATTTTGTGTTGATATACGTAACGGTTCTCATTTAGCGCATCAACGAATTTGCTGGAAGGGTGCCAAAATGCATTTGAGGCTGTATCTCTGCAACACTTTGACATATTTGCACCAAACTTTGTATGTGTCATCGCCACCTCACACTGACCATGCCACATAAATTTGGTAACAGCGCCACCTATTGGTCAAGAGTAATAAACCATTCATTAACCATGAGTAATTACACTTTTTAAAATGCTAATAACTTTTTAGTCCATTAGCCTATTGCAACGAAACTGGGCTCAAAATATTCCCTGGCTTATGCCGATAACATAGATACCAAATATGCCAGTGTTTACTGAAGTTCCGGTCCACCATTTTGATTAATGTGGAAAACCTACTTTTTCGAACTCCTCATGAACCGTATGTCCAATTTTCACCAAATTCGAATCAGATGATCTTCAGACTATGTTGACACAAAGTTATGGATTTTGTGTCGATAGACAAAACCGTTTTCGCATACCAAAGCGACGAAGTTGAAACACAATGACAAAATGACACTTGAGGCTGCATCTCTGGAATGCTGTGGCATATTAACACCAAACTTTGTGTGTGTCATTGAAAAGTCAAACAGAGTACACCAAATTGATTTCATAACAGTGCCACCTATTGGTCAAACTTTATAAGCCAAGTAATCATGCTACTAGAGGTGGTATTATGATTTTTTTTTTTGCCATTTCAATTACAATAATTCCAAAATTACTGTTATTGCTCATTAATGTATTTGGTGTGATGCTTCATGCCATGCTTAGCTCCTACATTTGCCGTTGGAGTGCTTGGCCCCGTAATTGCTGCTTGCAGCTATATTTAGGGGCCAAGCACCGAAGGTGCGTAGGACCCTCTTGTTTTTGTTGGCGTTCTTATTATTAGGGGCCAAGCACCGAAGGTGCGAAGGCACCTATTGTGTTTGTTGGCGTTATTATTATTCTTCTTCTTCCGCCGCAAGTCTATGGCAGCCCATAGAACCGATTGCGGGAAAGTTGTATAATTTGGCACACTGATAGAGGACAGTCCCAACATTAACTATAGCAAATTTGAAGTCTCTATCTCCTACTCTCTAGCGCCACCACTTGTCCAAACTTTCAATGTTTGTATGCTAATAACTTTTGAACCGTAAGCCAGAAAATGGAAATTCTTTTTTCCTCTGAATCCTTGGCTCATGCCAAGTCGAATGAACCCCAAAATTAAAAAATCGCAAGGTTTAGTTTTTTCGCTATTTTCAATTATTCGAAAAACCTACTTTTTCGAACTCGTCCTAGACGGTTAGTCCGATTGCCACGAAAATTGGCTCAGATCATCTTCAGACCATGCTGGCAAAAAGTTATGGAATTCAAGTTGATTCGTCCAACTGTTGTCGAATGACATGTAAACAAATTTGACGAAAAGCACGCAAACATGCACGTGAGGCTATATCCCGGCAACGGTTTGTCATATTGAGACCAAACTTGGCGTGTGTTATAACAAGCATGAACTGAGACTACCTGCAGTGTTTCGACACAGCGCCACCTAGTGGTCAGGAGATATGAAAAATGCATATTTTGGCTTATAACTACTGAATGGTTTGGCCAAAAATCACACAACTGGTCTCTTTAGATTCAGTGAGTCATGTCGAGTCAAATGATATCCAATTTTCCTGTGTCGGCCATTTTAGGCGTCGGCCATTTTGAATTATGAATTAAAATGCTGTATTTTTTGAACGCAGCATCGTATCGTTTCGCAAATAATTACAAAAATATTCGGCTCCATGCCCTGAAGGTACTCAAAAAGTTTGGTGGCAGCGCCACCTTGTGGCCAATAGTTATAATGAAATATCACATAAATGCTAATAACTTTTGAATAAATTAGTCTATTAAAATTAAAATGGTCTCGCTATATTCTGTGGGTCATGCCGAAAGTATTGATACCAATAATGTGAAAATTGGCCATACTTCCTGTCCGCCATTTTGCTTAATGTTGAAAACCTACTTTTTCGAACTCCTCCTAGACCGTTAGCCCAATTTTCACCAAATTTGACGTGAATCATCTTCAGACCATGCTGGCAAAAAGTTATGGATTTTGTGTCGATATACGTAACGGTTCTCATTTAGCGCATCAACGAATTTGCTGGAAGGGTGCCAAAATGCATTTGAGGCTGTATCTCTGCAACACTTTGACATATTTGCACCAAACTTTGTATGTGTCATCGCCACCTCACACTGACCATGCCACATAAATTTGGTAACAGCGCCACCTATTGGTCAAGAGTAATAAACCATTCATTAACCATGAGTAATTACACTTTTTCAAATGCTAATAACTTTTTAATGCATTAGCCTATTTGAAGGAAACTGGGCTCAAAATATTCCCTTGCTTATGCCGATAACACAGATACCAAATATACCACGGTAAGCTGAACTTCCGGTCCGCCATTTTGATTTATGTTGAAAACATACTTTTTCGAACTCCTCATCAACCGTATGTCCGATTTTCACCAAATTCGAATCAAATGATCTTCAGGCTATACTGATTCAAAGTTATGGATTTTGAGTCGATAGACAAAACCGTTTTCGCATACCACATCGACGAATTTGAGGCACAATGAGAAAATGACACTTGAGGCTGTATCCCTGGAATGCTTTGGCATATTGACACCAAACTTTGTGTGTGTCATTGAAAAGTCACACAGAGTACACCAAATTGATTTTATAACAGTGTCACCTATTGGTCAAGCTTGATAAACCAAGTAATCATGCTACTAGAGGTGGTATTGGTGTTTTTTTTTTGCCATTTCAAATACAATAATTCCAAAATTGCTGTTATTGCTCATTAATGTATTTGGTGTGATGCTTTATGCGATGCTTAGCTACTACATTTGCCGTTGGAGTGCTTGGCCCCGTAATTGCTGCTTGCAGCTATATTTAGGGGCCAAGCACCGAAGGTGCGTAGGCACCTATTGTAATCGTTGGCGTTATTAGGGGCCAAGCACCGAAGGTGCGTAGGACCCTCTTGTTTTTGTTGGCGTTCTTATTATTATTATTATTATTATTATTATTCTTCCGACTGGGGGTCTATGGCAGCCCATAGAACCGAATGCGGGAAAGTTGTAATGGTTTGACATTCTTATAGAGGACAGTGCCCACATTAAGTACACCAATTTTGGTGTGTCTAAGACATTCCCTCTAGCGCCACCAACTGTCCAAAATTTCACTTTAATTTTGTTAATAACTTTTTGACCGTGAGGCCAATCATCAAAATTCTTTTTTCATCTGATTTCTGAGCTCATGCCGATTCGATTGCACCCTAGCAAGTCATTTTCCGTCACATAAATGTGGCCGCCATTTTGAATTTTTTGAAAAACCTACTTTTTCGAACTCGTCCTAGACGGTTTGTCCGATTCACACGAAAATTGAACCAGCTCATCTTCAGGGAGTGCTGACCAAAAGTTATGCAAATCAAATTGATTCGTCAAACCGTTTCCGATAAACGCTCAAACAAATTTTACGTAACGCTTACAAAAACAGTCGTATGGCTGTATCTCTGCAACGACTTATCCTATTCAGACCAAACTTGGTACATGTCATAACAAGCATGACCTGAGGCTACATGCTGCGTTTCGGCGCAGCGCCACCTACTGGTCCGGAGATATGAAAAACTGCTATTTTTGCTTATAACTTCTGAATAGTTTGTCCAAAAATCATAATATTGGTCTTGTTAGATTCAGGGCAACATGCCGAGTTGACTGATATCCAATTTTACCATTTTGGCCATTTTGACTGTCGGCCATTTTGAATTTTGTGCTAAAATGCTGTATTTTAAGAACGCATCAACGGATTGTTACGAAACTTGGTATGGGTCATCAGCACAATGTCCTGAAGGAGCGTGAAAAGTTTCGAAACAGCGCCACCTAGTGGTGATCTTCTTTTTTAAAAATGCTTATAACTTTGGGTGTGGTCGACGTATTTTCACCAGACTCATCAAATTGGACTCCTGAAACCTTACAGAGTCCTACAATACCAAACATGTTAGGTTTCGCTTTACGGTTTGTGTAGCGTTGTGATTTAGCGCTTAAAAAACATTTGGCTATATCTTTGAAACCGCTTGTTTGATCGAGACGAAACCACCGTCAGAAGTTCGGAAACATAGGTCGATAGCTATATGCTAATGCCCAAATGCAAAAATATTGATAGTAAGGGGTAGTACAATTCAATCAAAGTCAAGAGTCAGTCATTTTTTACGTGTTTTTTCATTTAAATGTCTATAACTCTGAAGTGAATTGAGATATTTTCACCAAAATTGACACACATATGTATGGGCTCACTCTGATGACACATAAAACAAATGGTTGGACTGAGCCTCTTGGTGGCGCTATAATAGAACACAACATGAAATTCCCATTGACTTCAATGCAGTTTTCTGAAATAGAATGCTATACTAAACAAATGCATTAGTGTAATATTACGAAACTCAGAATGTGCCAACAACACCATCCCCTGAAGGTACTCAAAATATTTTGAAACAGCGCCACCTAGTGTTCAAAAGTTATAACTCAATTTACATAAAGGCTAATAACTTTTGAATACATCTGGTTATTGACATGATGCTGGTCTTAATAGATTCCTTGGGTCAAGTCGAGAACATAGATACAAAGTTTTCCTTATTTGGCTGAACTTCCTATCCGCCATTTTGATTAATGTTGAAAACCTACTTTTTCGAACTCCTCCTAGACCTTTTGTCAGATTTTCACCAAATTTGACGTGTATCATCTTCAGACCATGCTGGCAAAAAGTTATGGATTTCGTGTCGATATACGAAACGGTTCTCATTTAGCGCTTCAATGAACCTGCTGGAAGGGTGTCAAAATGCATTTGAGGCTGTATCTCTGCAAAGCTTTGACATATTTGCACCAAACTTTGTATGTGTCATCGACCCCTCACACTGACCATTCCAAACTAATTTGGTAACAGTGCCACCTATAGGTTACACGTGATAAGCCAATAAATCTTATTACTAGTTGTTGTGTTTATTGTTTTCAAGCCATTTTGCCTAAAATAATCTTAAAACACTTTTAATTACTCATTCCTGCCATTCGTCTGAAGCTTGCTTCTGTAGTGCTTGGCCCCGTTATTGCTGCTTGCAGCTATATTTATTATTCTGCTTCTTCTTCTTCTTCTTCTTCTTCCGCCGCAAGTCTATGGCAGCCCATAGAACCGATTGCGGGAAAGTTGTATAATTTGGCACACTGATAGAGGACAGTCCCAACATTAACTATAGCTAATTTGAAGTCTCTAACTCCTACTCTCTAGCGCCACCAGTTGTCCAAACTTTCAATGTTTGTATGCTAATAACTTTTGAACCGTAAGCCAGAAAATGGAAATTCTTTTTTCCTCTGAATCCGTGGCTCATGCCAAGTCGAATGAACCCCAAAATTCAAAAATCGCAAGGTTTAGTTTTTTCGCTATTTTCAATTATTCAAAAAACCTACTTTTTCGAACTCGTCCTAGACGGTTAGTCCGATTGCCACGAAAATTGGCTCAGATCATCTTCAGACCATGCTGGCAAAAAGTTATGGAATTCAAGTTGATTCGTCCAACTGTTGTCGAATGACACGTAAACAAATTTGACGAAAAGCACGCAAACATGCACGTGAGGCTATATCCCGGCAACGGTTTGTCATATTGAGACCAAACTTGGCGTGTGTTATAACAAGCATGAACTGAGACTACCTGCAGTGTTTCGACACAGCGCCACCTAGTGGTCAGGATATATGAAAAATGCATATTTTGGCTTATAACTACTGAATGGTTTGGCCAAAAATCACACAACTGGTCTCTTTAGATTCAGTGAGTCATGTCGAGTCAATGATATCCAATTTTCCTGTGTCGGCCATTTTAGGGCGTCGGCCATTTTGAATTATGATTTAAAATGCTGTATTTTTTGAACGCAGCATCGTATCGTTTCGCAAATAATTACAAAAATATTCGGCTCCATGCCCTGAAGGTACTCAAAAAGTTTGGTGGCAGCGCCACCTTGTGGCCAATAGTTATAATGAAATATCACATAAATGCTAATAACTTTTGAATAAATTAGTCCTATTAAAATTAAAATGGTCTCGCTATATTATGTGGGTCATGCCGAGAGTATTGATACCAATAATGTGAAAATTGGCCTTACTTCCTGTCCGCCATTTTGGCTTAATGTTGAAACCTACTTTTTCGAACTCCTCCTAGACCGTTAGCCCAATTTTCACCAAATTTGACGTGCATCATCTTCAGACCATGGCTGGCAAAAAGTTATGGATTTGTGTCGATATACGTAACGGTTCTCATTTAGCGCATCAACGAATTTGCTGGAAGGGTGCCAAAATGCATTTGAGGCTGTATCTCTGCAACACTTTGAACATATTTGCACCAAACTTTGTATGTGTCATCGCCACCTCACACTGACCATGCCACATAAATTGGTATCAGCGCCACTATTGGTCAAGAGTAATAAACCATTCATTAACCATGAGAATTACACTTTTTAAAATGCTAATAAACTTTAA
>NW_020523792.1:135000-259042 GCF_003368295.1 Carassius auratus | reverse complement strand
GACGAGTCCTTCTTATCCGCTGGCTTCGAGTACGGCTTGAAGCTTGGATTTGTCTTCCACGCCGATGTCGCTCAGTTTTAAAGGACCAGATTTCGACTCTTTCTCGCTAGATCCGTTTGATGTCACCGAGGAGAGTTTGGAGGAGGGTGGAGGGTCCGGTTTACCGATCTGAGAGCATGTTTTGCGCAAGAAGAGCCAGAAGGACTGTTTCTTGGCGTCGAGCTGCGAGGACAGATAAAAATACAAGATTTAGACACCTCACAATGTGTGCAAGCGCAATCGTTACGACGTATTTGTAACAATGCACAACAAATAAACTTCACAAACAACAACTCATCTGTTCTGTCTGGCCGTTTTACGCGATCCGAGAATGTGCGCATCGCGCAAAACGGGCTGAACTGGTAAATTCCCCGTGCCAAAAGCGCGTTTTACAGTTTAAGATGAATTACAGGGAAAATCGATCAGAATAAAATCTTATTAGCTATAAGGTTTTATTAATTTTATCAGCTCTATTTCACTGCGTCAAATCCCAGATTCCCGTAATGTCCCGTCATTTCTCCGAGAAAAAGAGAATGTGACTTGCACTAATAAAATACAGAACAGCGAATTCGCGTCTTACCTCAATCGGACTGACCGGGGTGGATGGCAACGGCTGAAGATATTCAGGGTGTAAAATGTGTCCTGTGCGTGCAGTAAGCATTTTCAGAATCTTTATGGGAAGTCGTTTAGCTTGCCGTAAAGGGTCCGAAGGAGGGACGGAATGGAGAAAAGGCTTGCTGACGACCGCGGAGCTGTTATTCCGAGAGCTGCTGCTGCTGCTTTCCCAGACTAGATCAGTATCACTATTTCTTGAAGCAGAGGGCGATGTGATCATGACCCAATTCTCTCACGTATTTTGTTGGTATTTCATTTATCAGATTCATAAATAAAAACTACGCCGTAATCTTCTTTCGAATAGCAGAAATAAAGATAAATAATAATAATCCGTCTGGAGCAGTGCGCGAGGCTATCGCAGATCCGGAGCCGCGTGTGACACCATAAGCATAGCGCGCGTTCTGTCTCTTCCCGTAGGTCCGCGCGCTTGTCTCCCAAACCAAGAAACTGGTAGAAATTTTTCACTTCAAAAGCAGCTGAATTAGTCCGAGATTAAAGCCCTTGCCGCCTTCCAATCAAATGGGACCCCGAGTGATTGGAGGGTCAGGGATGTGACGTTTCCTCCTTTTGCAAGCGCCTCTATTTTGACCAATTTGGGGGAGGAGATTTTGTGCAATACGTAGGTTGTCCGTACACGCCGCTGCCACTGTCAAAAACGAGATTTAAACTGCTCGTTTTCAATTTTCACGAAGCACGATTACCTTGGATTTGCCAGCGTTTTTAAAACATGAACTGAGTTGTTAACAAAAACAAAAAAACAAAAAAAAAAAAATCCTCTCATGGATTTATTCTTTGTCTATTTTTATAGTTTTATAAGAGTAAGCCTCGCTTTTATTGATTATAATTAAAACCATCAACAAAAAACAGAAATGAAACATTAAAGTTTGTTAGATTACATGTTTTTGTTTTATCATATAGGCCTACTACTTCTGTTTGCATGAGGGACTACATTTTAGGAGCCATCTAACCTTTTTTATTTAATAGCATACTGTTTTTTTGTTGCGAAATTTAGTTTTATTTCCCAGATGTAGGCTATGCGTTCAGTCCTTTTCTATGCCAATCTTCTGCTAGTGTGCTGAAAAAAATCAAACCATAAACGCAAGATCAACGCGTAGTGTTCTGAATTTCCCCCAATCAGACAAGCGTTGACAAGAGCGAGACCAATGCAGTGATAGAGGGATGTGAATGTCACATGTTTTCAATACAAAATACACCGCCCTTCTATTTCTATCCCCACCCCTCCGTCAACTGTCAATTCTGCTCGACCGCAATCAATCAGTTATTTGTCAGATGCTGTCATCCTTTTCTTACTTCAACGTCAGCTTTTGAAGCTGATTATGTTGCCGCGAGTGACGGAGAAAAAGGGCAAAAGCAGCATCCTGGAGAAGAGTCACTTAATTTGAGGGGCCATGTCGTTTCTCTGCTTATTCGGTTTGGGAAAGGTTTTTTTTGTATAAAAACTTGCTGTAAGACAAGAACCTATGCCCCGTGTTTAGCTTATTTTCCAATTGAAGCAGAAATAGAAAATCAATCAATTGGTCATTTATCCTATAGCCTAGGTAAAATTTTATTTCTTAAGTATTTTTGACGACGTGTTTTTTTTTTTTGCCGATTTAAATATGAATAATGAATATGCCATATTATTAAATTATTTTACTTCTAAAAAAAGTTATAGAACACGAGGCAAATAATGATTTATTTGTTTATTTGCTTACTGTAGATATAGGCTATTAAAACCTTTTTTTTTTTTTCAAATCAACCAAGCAATTGCAATGCTGTAAAATACCTGTTGTCATGTTTAACGTTCATTATCATTTACTTAATTAGTTATTAAATTTGTTTTACATTATTTTCTTCTGCAAAGTAGCCTAAACACCACTGAATTAAAAATAAACAAGTCGAGACCCGTTTTAAACATGCTGATACTAAGTTTCAGACAGGTGTACATGAGAGCTAGCTACTTCTAATGACATTTTCCTTGACTCACATGCAGTTTCAGGTTTTTTCCCGGCATATGTTTTTCATAAATGTGAACCTTCGCTAGTAGTCACACTGCCTCCGGCAAAAACCAACAAAACTTTAACCCACTTGGAATGTTTAAAAGAACGAGGATACAATAATGAATAAAAAGTCCAGACAGTTTTTCTATTCATGTCAACACAATTTTTATTTACACACAATCAAATTATTCTCTTTATTTGACAACACCAAAAGACATAAAAGAAAGAGAAATGGTCTGTCAGACCTTTGAGAAAAGAAGTTTAAAATGCCTTGAACTATTCACCGCTGAGACGGCTTAATCAGTATTGAGGCTCCGGGGCAATCGGGCAGCTTTTCAATGCGCTTTGCCTTTCATCTCTCACTAAGAGATGCTGGCCTTCCAGCCAAAGTTAATAGAGACTATTCTAAGTGCTAGGCACTCGCTTTCACTAGAAGAACTTATGCCCTCATATGGAGTGTTTTTTGAGGGCTGATGCATGACACACCATGTAGACCCAGCTCACTGCCAAATTGTTTCAGTACTGGAGTTCCTGCAAAGAGAAATTGTCCTCAGGCACATGCCACAAGGCCGCTAGTTTGGCTTGCCAATGTTTGATTGACTGGGTTTCTGTGGGAAACAAACAGTGGGAACAACAGTTTCACATTGGGTGAGGGATGCTCCTGCTCAAGTGTGAGATGCAGTAGGTTGGTCCTCTGCTGCACACATTTGTCAGGTTCTATAGTTTGGATGTCCATCCTACCCATTTTTCAAGACTTCTGTCCTCCGCCATTTACAACACCGGAGCAGGAAAGACTTCACTTACTGTGTCCAGTATGTGCTCTTCAGATTTACTTCCACCCCACTAGCCAGTGGCGTAAGTCAGTAGCAGCTTTTTCATATGCCGTGGGGGCCGCAGTCAGGGGTGTGGGCTGCCACCAGGCAAACAGTTTCACATTAGCCGCATTCTCCACTGTCGGGCCAGTGCGAGCCAGGGCCTTAAAGCGGGCCGGGCGGGGCTCATAGCCTCGGGCCAGTAGCACCGAGGCCAGAATAGCGCAGGGTTTCCACCAGTCAGGACCTGACGCTCCTTTACACGCCTCTCATGAACAACGTCATGCAACCTCAAAATTTCACCAACAAAGAGAAGTTATCAGAAAACTAAGAAATAAGTCACTGGAACATGCGTGATCACAAAACGAACATGATAAAAGCGGCCGTTTTGTTTGCATGCTTTGATATATATTCAAATTCAATTCCGGATTCCGAGGAAATTCCGAGGAAGCCCCGGCGAGGCACGATCAAGCCCCTTAAGGGACAGTGGAAACGCGACTGGCCCTGCCACGCACTAGCACGGCCCGGTCTTTGCTCGATAGTGGAAACACGGCTATTGGGTGAGGGTTGCTATTGCACGTGGTCAAACTTTGCCTCTAGGAGTGCCCATTCAACCAGTGGGGTTGCATCTTCAAATGGCTTGAGCAAGAGGTGCGCCCTTGCAGCAAGTGTGTGATGCGGCAGGTTAGGTCCTTTCCGCACACATTTGTCAGATTCTATAGTTTAGATTTCGATGCTACTCCGGGCTCGCATGCCCTTGAGTCCACATGCCAGAGCATGTCTGAGACCTCTTTGATATTTGTGTGCCAAAATAAAAAAATATAAAATACAAATAAAAGTACTATTTTTTATGGGAAAAAGTGTATCATAATTGTTGCAATAAATATTAATTAGAACCATGAAATTCTCTCAAAATGCAAAAGAAAAAAAAATATTGAGCAAAAATATATTAGATTGATTTTA
Organism: Carassius auratus; assembly: GCF_003368295.1. Taxonomy (NCBI): domain Eukaryota; kingdom Metazoa; phylum Chordata; class Actinopteri; order Cypriniformes; family Cyprinidae; genus Carassius; species Carassius auratus. The sequence continues at coordinate 254,613 of NW_020523792.1, read as the reverse complement.
CTGAAGTCCGGTCACTTTTGACCACAAAGACGCATGAGTGTGACTTCCAAAATGGAGGAGCGCACAGACTGGCACTCTCCCAAGTTTCTAAAGCACGAAACATGTTTTAAATTTTTTTTTTCTTCATTATTTATTTTATTTTATATTTATAAATAAATAATTTTATTTATTTATTTTTTCCCAATTTTTGAAGAATGCTTAATCCCTCAAACGTGGGTTCTAACCTAATATTTGATGGCCTCTAGGAATAAACTGGTTGGTTGATCTTTGTTGCTGAAACAAGATCATAGTCATTGTAATACCTAATAGATAGAATAAATACATACATACAAAAATGGAACCACTAACAATGGTAAGTGGTATGACTTAATTCACTGAATGAAGCATATGGATGTTTTGCTCCTGTTTTCTCTTTTGCTTCTAATTTTCCAGGACTACCTGGAAACCTCCTACCATTCAAGACATTAAAACTGAGCTAGGCAGCAGAGGAGTTTTGGAATGAACAGACTTAACCTTGTAAAACAAGGATAGCCTTGTGGTCAACATAATTGCTGGGTAAATATGAAAATGTAACACTGACCTGTAATTCACTGTGTGTTGTCTGTTTATTGGAAGTGATTATATAAATATATATATATATATATATATATATATATATATATATATATATATATATATATATATATATATATATATATATATATATATATATAAAAACAATACAGCTCACTAATATATAATGGTTTTTTTTTTATAATTTATAATAGGTTTATATATATATATATATATATATATATATATATATATATATATATATATATATATATATATATATATATATATATAACGAGGTGACGTGTTCGTTGACGTCCTCAGACATAGCCTCGCCCACAAATGCGCGGTGCATTCTGGGTACACCTCAAGATGGCGGCGCCCTTGCACAAATGTTGAGAAACTGTCTCGGCTGGAAGTTCTGATTAAAATTAGCCAGAGGTCTACTGTGTTGATCCATCATTAAAAACAACATAAAAAGCACGGAAAAAGACCGTAGGATTAAAGTATCCCCCGCCTGCCGTGGCTCACGCAGAGTGTGTGTTTGAGGATGATGACGGGCCGCTGCGCCTGACCCAGAACCAAAAGGAGAGCCATCTCAGATCACCCTGCAAACACCTCTTGATCCAGCGCCTGCAGATCTCTACAGGCTGTGGACGCTGCATTTAAGCTGCTGACGGGAGTTGATCTGTGTGATCGTCCGCCGGACGCAGCGGATCTTTAGCTCGAGCTTTGCAGAACTCTGCCGATAAGAGGTGAGAGTACAATTCACACAGCCGCCCAGTTTCTCTTCAACAATTCGCCATGGTACCAAAGTACCATATTTACTTTAGTTAAACGGTTGTACTCTTGTATTAGCCGCAACTGTCATCAATAACGAGATAATGTTGGTCTTTCAATATAACAGTAACTGCAGTGATCATGGTATTTAGTCAGAAATTATATTACCATGGTATTTTCTATTGAACATGCGTGACTATTGGGTGAAAGCAGCAGATTCTTGCACAGCAAGAAGCACTGCTCTTTAATTCTGTTGTGATTGGTTTGAATGTAACGACTTTCAGTGTGGTAGACTGATAAGTTGGCAACTTTCAGTTCAATTTTTTAATTCTCCAGTTCTTAGTTTTGTGGTTTTAAAAGTCTTAATTTAAGGTTTTTTGAATTCAGTGTTGTTTCTCTTGTCTCTAGTACATGCAGACTATCTCAACATTCGTGTCTGGAGTCTTGGTACAGAATCGTTTTAAACTTTAGTGTCACTATGAGAGCTGCAGTTGAAATCTGTGAGCCTATGCATTTACCAGTACACTTTATTCTGCACCACCAGTGGCACCAAATGCTAGTTCGGAAATTATTTTCTTAAATTATTTTGATTAAATATTTGTTTTTTTTTATTATTTTGATTTCTCTTAAAGGTCCCCCTTTATCCACTGAATAAGCTACAAACAGGTAGTTTTGTTCGAAATGTACACCATCGATTGTTTTTCTGTGTTGGACTGGGTCATCAGTAAAATTATTTTAAATGATATAAGCTAACTTCCAGTCTAAATGTTATGAGTTGGATACGGTATTTAGGACTTATCGAATGCTTGATCAGTTTAATTGATTAAATTGCTTTTGTAACCAATACCTCTAAAGCCAACACCTAGCATTAAACTATGTTCGACTTAAGTGGTGTTGCGTAGGTTGATCGGCGTTTGACTTGAAGCTGTGAATTTTGAAGAAATTTTGCCTGACTTGAGACCATGGGAACAGCACGTCACTGTGACACCTAGCATCAAATTACTGCATGAGTGTCTCAAGAGCAACCAGCTGGCTTAGTCAGTGCAACTTCTAGACGGCTGCATAACCTCTGATGATGACTCCGCCATTTGAAGGACTGGCCAGACTCACAGATAACATCGTCCCATCAAAAATAGAAAGGCAGGATTCTTGTTGAATCTGAGTTGATGGACCGATGAGACAAAGATTAACCTAAAGTGATCCAAGTGGTTGGAAAGCTAAAGTGTGGAGAAAAAAGGGAAATGCAAATCATCCTAAGCATACAGCCTTATCTGTAAAGCTTGGTGGAGGTGGTGTCATGGTGGTGTCATGTTTCTAGAACAGGACCTCTTCATTTTAATGATGACTTAATGTATGATGGTAGTAGCAGAATGAATTTGGAAGGGTACAAAATCATCTTGGCTACCAATATTCAAGAAAATGCCACCAAACTCTATGACCCAAAACACACTGCCAGTTCAGTCAAGGATTGAATCAGGGCAAATAAATGTAAAGCCTTAGATTGCCCAAATCAATATCCAGATTTAAATCTGACTGAACATTAATTTCACCAGCTTATTAGGAGACTAAAGACAGAAACTCCCCAAAACAAGCAACAGTTGGAATTGACTGCATTAAAGGCTGAGGAAAAGCATTTCGAAGCATAAGACCAAGAGTCTGGTGATGTCTATGGGTTGCAGACTCACTGCTCTGATTGCATGCAAGGGATCTGCAACTAAATATTAGCTTTTAATGTTTTACAACTGCCTTAAATTCAACTGTTCCAATACTTATGCTCACATCAGATGGGATTGAGGTCGCTTAGATCCACAGACATGAAAACCAACCGCTGAATTGGAACACTGGTTGCCATTTGCTACACAGAGCAGTAATTCACTGACAATCTACACAAAATCGGTTTCAAAATCACAGGCGATTCATTGCCGATTTTGAAAGCGATTTTGTGTAGCTTGTCCGTGAGCTACGGCTCTGTGTAGTAAATGGGGCTCCATCTGAACCAGTGTTGCCAAGTCTAATTGTACTGCTGATGTCTTTCCTCCTTGGCATTGTGTTAACACACACAAAGAAGACCTGTAAACTGCCAAAACTTCTACTTTTATAGAGGTGCTCACATTTGCTTGATAATCAGTTAATAAAGAAATTGATGAGCAGTGCCTGGCCGTAACTTTCCCGTTTTTAAATCCTATGTTAACAGTAAGGTTGTCCTAGCTTGGTTACACATGGCTTTTCAAGTTTGGTTATATTTTTATCAAATAAATAATGACATGGTGTGATATATTAGGGTTTCCACAGGGTCTTAAAAAGTATTAATTATGATTTCAAGAGGTCTTAAATTTGGGAAGGAAAGACCAGAATTGCGATATGGCTGATTGTGAAGATTTAAACGTCAAAGGCTAATAATATGATTTAACTGAATAAACATGAGCGCTGCACGTTCGAAGTCCAGTGCTGAGCTGCTTTGTGTTCTGCTGTTAACGGGGCAAGTTATATTTCTTCCAAACACTGAGAGTTTTCAATACAACTGTTTTGTTCAGAGTTCAGAACAATGTGAAAAATCATATGTTTTTACCCTGCAAACATGCAGAGCTTTAAAGGGGACCTATTATGCACTTTTCACAAGATGTAAAATAAATCTCTGATGTCCCCAGAGTGTTTATATGATGTTTTAACTCTGAATACTTTACAGATAATGTTTCATAGCTTGTTAAAATTTTTAGGATATGAGCCAAAACGCATCACTTTCTTGTCTCCCCTTTAATTGCAAATGAGGTGGTGCTCCGGGGAAGAGGGCGGAGCTTCAAATAAACACTCCACTATTATTACAAGCCTGTTGTCTTTACAGAAAATGCACTCGTTTAAAAGTCTGTCATCAGATTGTACTGGGCATAAAAAATGCACTTTATGAATTACAAAGATATGCCATCGCATATCTATTATAGGGGCAGCTGTGGCCTAATGGTTAGAGAGATGGACTAGTTACCAGAAGGTCGCCGGTTCGAGTCTCTGTGCTGTGCTCTCTTCCACCCTCAATACCCAAGGCTGAAGTGCCCCTGAGCAAGGCACTGAACCCCCAGTTGCTCCCAGAGCACTGGCTCTATAGCTGCCCATTGCTACGGGTGTGTGTTCACTGTGTGTTCACTTCTCACTGCTGTGTGTGTGCACTTGGATGGGTTAAATGCAGAGCACCAATTCCGAGTATGGGTAACCATAATTGGCAAATGTCACGACTTTCATTTAATTTCATTACAAACTTATTAAGCCCCACTTGTGATTATGAACTCGACTAATTCCAGCGGTCGACTTCACATTGCTTTCATTGCAATTTTAACTCCCACTTTCCTATTCATGATCATTCTGGTAGCACGTGAAGGCAGCATCAGTTAAAACAGACCAACAGTGGTAGCTTTTGCAACATTAGCCTTACAGAGTGCCAAGAAGATCTTTCAGAAAGGATTTTCCAATTTGGGAAACTAATAGGGATGGGCGTTTTCTGCAAATATCACATTCGAATATTTGAGCTCACAAAAAACGAATATTCATTTATTTAAATTAAGTTTAATGTGACGTTATTTTTCAGCAACATTCATTGTTTCTGTCATTTTGAACAAGCTTACACACAATAAGCTTGATCATTACACATCGTGTTTTGTAGATGAAAAACTTTAACAATGTGTGCAAACAAACAAAAGTACAGATTAAAAGCAAAAAAAAAAAAAAAAAAAGTGAACAAAGAAAAAATGTAAAGCAGCCTGCAGCAATTAGGCTATTGTAGAACGTAGCCTACACTTAACTTAGAAACTTTGAATTCGGTCACTTTCTGTGATTCTCCACGACATATTTGAAGTACTGTAGAAGACCGCAGTTCTTAGGGGCCATTCACATATCACGTCTTTTGCGCACTCAAGTTGCGCTCTCATAATGGAAGCGATGCGGTCGCAATGTGCACGTGGTGCCATGCGCCCGTTTTTTCCAGGCGCGTCCTCACCGCATCGAGTTAAAAACATCTAAACTTTTCAGAATGCCTCAGCTTCATCCTTTCCCTTAACAACGTTGAAAGCTCAGCCAAGATGAAGGAACAGTTGATCATAGCTGTATATGGTTTGCCATTTTGAAATAAATTTAGTAGCAGAGCTACTGAAAGCGATTTTTTTTTTTGTGCTGCAAATCCATTTATCCTTTGCTGAAATTTCCGCGTCTTCTAGAGAGCGTGTCATTGTTGCTTAACAACGGCAGATGCCTCAGGAGCGCTTCTGCCCGAGCGCTTTGGAAAGAAGGAGAAAGCGGCACGCCTAGCATTGTTTTAGGCGCGATATGTGAATGTTCCCTTATTCATTCACTTTTCTTTGCTTGCATACATCTTCAAATATGCCGTGGATAATCACAGAAAGTGACCAAATTAGGTTTTATTGTGAATTTTTTTTTTTTTTTTGCGAAATTTGAATATCATTTTTATTTATCGAATAATTAGAGCAGAACGAATATTCAACAACTTGTCAGTCGTGGGGCAGGGCTTGCTGTTTTAGTTGTTATCTCAAATGTCATTGGTCATTCCCCTTTTCATGAGGTCAGTATTGGACGCCTGTTAGAAAATGAATGATAATTCACTTGACTTGACCCATGACTTCATCAGTGGAACATATACATGTGAGTTATCATTTCATTTGCTTGTTTAATTTATTTTTGTCTTTAATGTAATTTAATGCATTGTTTATAGAGAAGATCTTTTGTAGATACTTGATTAACTGGAACTCTTCTGATTGCTAGTGATTGCAGTCTTGTAATAGAGATATACATATTTTATAGACTGTAATGATGCACACACCCAAATATATATATATATATATATATATATATATATATTAGGGCTGCACGATGTGTCGTTTAAGCATCGATATCGCGATGTACGAATCCACGATAGTCACATCGCAGGATGTGCGATGTAGGCTGTCGTAGTTGATCTGTTATTCATTAACTGTACATGCCAGCTGCTCCCCAGCCCTTGACGAATGTGATTCGCGGATTAATTGCACAGCTTATCCATCATAGAGTGAAGGTTTATCATTGACAGGACTGAAAAACACATGCAAGTTTAATAGGGCAGAGAGAGAGAGGGCGCGAGACAGAGAGCGCACGCGAGAGAGACCGAGCGAGCCGTCTTCAAACAACACGAGCGCTGTCTTGCTCTCTCTCCCTCGCGCATATTAAATCATTTAAAATGAGAATGTAAGTGTGCTCACCCCATTTTGGTTTGTAAGAAAAAATATCGCAATATATATCGCAGAAAAATAAAATATCGCAATGTCATTTTTTCCAATATAAAGCTAAATGAATGACAGTGAAGTGTTTAAAAAGTGTTTTATCTTCCATCTTTTAAATAGATACATCGTAATATTTGAAGGTTAGTTTAGTCTGTGTTCCTATAAAACACAGGTTTCATCATGATTGCATTTGATTTACAGTGTTACTAGTATCTACTATCAAGATCAGTCCATTAACTATGATGTTTATGAAAATTGATTCCTGTTTATTGAAAAGAAACTTGTAATACATTCAATCCCAATGTATTTACTTATGTTCTTTTTGTTGCATTATTTTTCCTTTGTAATTGCAGGTTGTGTACATGAATGCAGCAAATAACTGGGCTTTGCCGTCTTACCAATTATTCTCATAAGCAGTCCAGAAATTTGGTATACTGTCAAGTACAGTAAAGAAAAAAGCATTTAAATTTTCTTTAAACCAGGGTCAAGGGAGTCCAAGGACTAGAGAATGTACTGATCGCCTGGTTCATGCTTTCTTCAAGAGGCACAGATCAACATGGTTTAATTTTCTGTATAACAAATAGATTTGTTATACAGGTTCACACATAGGCCTACTCCGTCTGCAGTGCGTATACTGTGTAAGTTCAGAAGCAGCAGTGAGAGTGCGTTATGGTAATGCGAAAGCACATCAAAATAATGCACGAGCGCGAATCTCTCTGTTTGCATGCATATTTCCTTTTTCTCTGTCACAAAACCAAACGTGCTTGCTCAGATACACGCTGCTATTGCCCGGAGAGAGTGCAAACACTTAAAACGTGTCTCCTCTCACTCAAACTGCATCCTGTGCACTCACAACTCTATCTATGCTCATGTGCTAGATATTAATTATTTTCGCATGTTTTTATTTCTAGCCTTTTACCGCGTGCAGTGTGAACGCTCTGATCTGTTAACGGAAAAAAGGCGCATCACACAGTGTATGAACCTGGAGTTAGACATATGCCCAGTCTGTTCTGTTCTGTTTTTTATTGCATTCTGATTGGTTCTGATAGCATACTACTGCGGGAAGTCAGGGCCGCGGAAAATCATGCTGTAAAGCAATTTAGAAATTGTGCACGCTCAAATCGTGATTTTATAGCTATTTCTATTAATCGCACAGCCCTAGAATGGACTGGCAACGAGCAGAAAATAACTCTGGCTGCACTGCTCAGCAAAACGGGAAAACCAGATCCAGACAGAGCTCGGCAGCGGATAGACAGTCAGCAGAGCAAGCAGTCAGGAGGAAACATGTTGACAACATGTTTGAATTTGTTGTTCTGTAGCATATGCAGCAAAAATATAAATTGGTGGTTTATTCTTAAACCAATCAGCCAGCTCGAATAGGGTTAAAAGTTAGTTTAATTTCTTTAATTATATATATGAAATTGTTATTATGTAATGACTTAGACATTTTTATATATGTTAACAATATTATAATTGGCAGGTTGAAAACCACTCCTCTAGAGTTTGCCACATAGGCAGTAATATGCCATTTATTTTAATATCACTAATAGTAAAATTGATATTACTAATCACTTTATTCATTCAAATTCAATTAATATATTAATGTTTGTAAGTGCAAAAATCATGAGACCTAAACTTCATTCATTGGTTTTAGCTTGTCATGCAAGCACATTTGAGCTTTCGTGTTTACTGTATCTTGTAGGCTATGTGCGCTGATCAGTGTTGTGAATAAAAATTTAAATTAAATCAGTTGAATGATGGACTCATCTGTCGATCTCTGAACTCATAGAATAAGTCAGGATGAGCTAGAGCAGTGGTTCCCAAACTTTTTTTTTTTGTTTTGTATTTTTATATTTATTTATTTATTATTTTTTGAACACAAAACAGTCCAATCTTGATCAAAACAGTTGACACTAACAGGACTGACTCAATATAAAACTTAATAATGACTGTCATAGATATTACAGTATGACAAAAAAACAAACAAACAAAAAAAAAAACTAACAAATGACCTTCCTACCCCTCCCCTAAAATAAAATAAAATACACAAATAAAAATCTAATTAAATATATACATATTTAGGTTTTAGACACATGAGATATCCTAGACTTTACCTACACACTTAAGGAGACAAAGAATGTTTGATGTTATATTTATCTCCTTATACCATTTTCTCAATCAGTGCAAGAAAAGAACCCCATATTTTCATATACATATCAAGGCGTCCTGAGACTCTAAATATCACACGTTCATAGCAATATTGCACATGAGTTCCAGCCATTCATCAAACAAAAAGGGCGAACCAGATTTCCTATGTCTCGGAATGATTCTACATCCGGACACCATAGCTAGATGACACCATTTCTTTTGTTGCCAGGAGAGGCCTGTATCTTCTGGGAAAATACCCAACATACAGAGACCAGGATTTTTGTGTAATGTAAGGCTGAAGATGTTATTAACGAGATGTACAATCTTTTCCCATAGTTCTTTAACCTTATCACATTCATACAACATATGAACCATAGTACCTGTATCGGCTTTACATCACCAGCTCAGATCATCATTTCTTAGTTTAAGTCTAGCCATCCTGGTTGGAGTTCAGTAACACCTGTTAAAAATTTTATAGCTTAAAATATAGGGGTGTTTCTAATAATCACAAGGAGACAATGTCTTATTTGTAGGTATTTTCAAAAGTCAGTGTTAGACAGGTTATACTTTTGTTTCAAATGATTAAATGATGCCACATGTTCTCCTTCATAAAGATTGTCCAAGAACCAAATCCCTTTATTGGCCCACTGTGTCCAGTAGAAAGGTTTCTTATCTATTTGTAATTTAGTATTATACAAGATCGAGGCTTTAGATGTTAGCCATGGGGTTTGTTTAATGTTTTGGTGATACAATTTCCAGCTTTCTCTAACAAACCTCAGAACAGGATTCTGGTCAAGTATTGGTTGGGCAAGTTGTGTCAAGAATGCCTCTGTTGGAAAAGGGGCCAACATTTCCTTTTTAATATGTACCCACGTAGGGGCCACATTAGGCGGCATATTAATTCTAGTCCACTGCGAAAGTGAAAACGACCAATGATACCAATCAACTCTGGGCAGAGAGAGCCCACCCGAGCTTTTAGCAGAATATAATTTGGTACGATTAAAAAGGGGTTTCTTCCCTTACCAACTAAAGGATTAAATTTTTTTATTGTATTCCTCCAGAAGTGATAGTGGCAATGCAGGTGGTTGAAAGTTAACTTGCATAATTTTATCTAATCCAGGTATAAGTTTGATTCCCAGATAAACTAACCCACATGAGACCCACTTAAATGGCCATTGTACATCTAACATTATTATGGTTTTTAGACAGAGGCATTATTTCTGATTTACTCCAATTCATTTTATAACCTGATAACTGGCAAAAGTTATCAATTAAAGAGCACTTTGTGGGTACTGTTATTTGTGGGTTACTAGAGAGAAGTAAAATATCTTCAGCATACAGAAGTATTTTATGCTCCTGCTGACCAGCCACAATGCCCTTAATATTTTGGTTACTGCGTATAGCTATAGCCAAAGGCTCTAATACCAACGCAAATATGAGGGGTGAAAGGGGCCACCCCTGTTTTGTGCCCCTATGTAACTTGAATTGTAATTATGTTATGCCATTACACAACACTGAGGCTTGGGGTCCAGTGTATAATAATTTAACCCATTTAGTAAATACTGACCAGACCCAAATCTTCTAAGGGTCTCAAATAAGAACAAAGGCCTTCTCTGCATCCAGGGATAAGGCCATGACAGGGTCTGAGACATCTCTAGCTTTCCACATGAATATATTTGAATATATATGTGCCTCCCCCGCTCATAAAAAATGGAGTTTCAATCACAAATGTATTAACAGTGAGTCATAAACAGAACTATCTGGATTATTATTTTTTACTTAATATTTGAAACGGCAGGTTATCAACTTAGAATATCAACTTATATGAAGTGCCACTATGCATATCCCACAACTTTAGGCTAAATGAAAAATAAAAAAAAAGAATTCAGAACAGGCACAAACAATAATGTAACAACTTAAACAGCAGCAGGAGTAAGGCATATAGCCTAGCCTAATTCATTTCTAAATATTGTTTGCAAGAAACACCAGTCTATCAACTTGATCTGGATTAAGAACATACGTTCAGAGCGCACAGACATGCCTGGCTACTAGCTAGTACAGTGTACATTTTAGGACATCCTCAGACCTCTGTCATTAAATGAAAAGGCGTCATGCCTCAGACTAAAAGGCTTTAGTCATCGGACAAAACGGCATCGTCAGGTCTCATACAATTAAGTGACTGAGTGACTGATGACTGAGGTCTGAGGATGTCCTAAAATGTACACCGTAAGCTAGCTATTATTCGCTTGATTTAGTCATGGGCCTACTGTACAATACGTCTAGAGTGCCCTCTACTGGATAAGATGGCAAAGAATAAAATAAAAAAACAAACAGTCAAATCATAGACTGTAAAAAATGTGCTACACATGGCATTTTATTTATAGTTCAATTACGGATTCATGTCATGTTCGAATGCATATTCGAATATTGAATAAAAAGTGACAGCCCTAGTGTCAACCCCTTCTGCCCTATTCTGAGACTTTTGTGTTGCTCTACAAACTTCCACTGCATTTACATTATTATTCACCAATCCAATTTTGCTATTGTCCTCTAGTCTACAAAAAGACTGTCAATCAGGATAGCTTTCATCTGACTGTTGGTCTTTTGAGTCACTTTTGGTTGAGGCCTTGTTATGGTTATTTTTTTTGATAGACAGGCCACTCTAGTTTGTAGTTGTTTGTTGTGTCCTTTTAATTTAGTAATACACTGAGCTTGTTTTTGTGCTAAGGATAAAGTAAATTCTCTCTGGATAATGCCTTTAATGTTTATCTTTTTGACAAATGCCCCAACTACCTTTTTGTGTTTTTCAATTGACTATACCTTTTCTGGATCAATATCAAATTTGCAATAATTTTTTTTTTTTGTCAAATCCAATCTGACTGAGTCCATGTGCTTTCCTAACAGTGATTTGAACTCTATTTCTGTCCATAAAGGAGTGGCTAGTCCACCTTTCTCATTTGTTGGAATCGGCCTAGCATTCCTTCTCAAAATGTTGTAATACCTTTTAGGGCTGTGCAATTAATCGCATTCAATTATCATGCAGATTATCATCAGTAAATTATCATCAGTAAAGCCGGTTCCATGATTAGTAGTAAATCACCATCACCTGTTTTCAGATTGAGCAGCTTTCATTACACAGAGCCGTAGTTTACTGACAATTAGGCAAAGTCGCCCTCATAGTCACAGATAAATCGCATTCGATTTTGAATATACCAAGAATGTCTCTGACAGAGCAGAGGATAACTTAGTTAATACAAATCATAATGTATTCAACCTTCCCTGGCAACGCAGAGGATAACCAACTTGGTAACACACTATAATAGTTGTTAATCTTCTCTGACTAAGAAGAGGATAAACCTTCTTCTGTGGCAAAGCAGAGGATAACTAGTCTGTTAACCAAACCCTGCAGCTGTTGGTTAACACTTCTCTGAAGGTCGAAAAGGATAACCACATTTCCTTCTCTGTAGTGTTACTTTGGACAGAGTAACGCTCATCAAATCGTTGTTGACCTCAAAAAAAGTTCTGGAATATCAGTGTCAGGTGAGAAGCTCTATCCGGGTCCACGGCACCAAATCTGTTTGGAAACTCAGAAGCGAAAATCAGGAGACTCTTGGGTATCTTCAATAGGACTCTATTGAGAACACACTGTGTGGCATTGCAGTTATCAAAAGTCTGACTAAGGTAGGCATACATAGTATTTTATAGGCATTCAATGGGCAGTCCTCAAAGATGTTGACCTATCACACAGCCTTAGAAGTGACAACTTAAAGAACATCTAATCAACCCCCCGACTCTGAGCTTCAACAAACCTACTACCCAAAGATTACAGTATCCAGGACCATCCTTAGGGAGGTGCAACTGAGGAGGGGCATGCTTATTGTCAAATGACACAGTAACTTTCTACTGTGAGACACTGTGTTGAGGGCTATTGACTCTTCTTACACTGAGAACCCTTCACAGTAACAGGCCATGATTTTATACATTCACCATACCTATCTGCTATCTGACGTGATGTTGAGAAATCATTATCGAAAGGGAACGTTAACTGATGCATCCTCGGTTCTCTGAAAGGAGAAAATGACACATTGTGATCATGTTGTGATATTTCTGTTTTTCGTAACCTGGTTATTCATTTAAAAGATTTTAAGGAAATTAATTTCAGCACCACCTTATATTGGAGGACGTGGCCATCCCAAATATGGATTCTTGACCGTAATTGGTGCACTAGCGTGATTCAATCAATCTTCAATATTTCTTGGAGGTTTACCCACATAATACTCATGTAAGTGAGGTTAATGAGTAACCAGAGACATTATAATCTTATAGAACATTTATTTTTTAGAACATTTTTACACACCAGTTTCTCATATAGCTCCAACCTATGTTTTTTCTTTTTGATACATTTTTGTGATAATAGTTCGGAATCAGATTCAAAATCATTTAATTAAACCACTTTAATAATACACAATAGGGGAAGTCGTGGCCTAATGTTTAGAGGGTTGGACTCCCCATCGAAGGGTTGTGAGTTCTAGTCTCGGGCTGGATGGAATTGTAGGTGGGGGGAGTGCATGAACAGCTCGCTCTCCACCTTCAATACCACGACTTAGGTGCCCTTGAGCAAGGCATTGAACCCCCAACTGCTCCCCGGGCGCCGCAGCATAAATGGCTGCTCACTGCTCCGGGTGTGTGCTCACAGTGTGTGTGTGTATGTGTTCACTGCTCTGTGTGTGTGCATTTCGGATGGGTTAAATGCAGAGCACAAATTCTGAGTACGGGTCACCATACTTGGCTGAATGTCACTTCACTTCACCACAACTCTTTGTTTCTCTACTTTCTACATTAGTATGGAAGCGTATGGGTAGCATTATTCAATTTGGGATGTAATATGCAAAATGACAATGCAATATGTAAAATGGCAATGCATTTCTGTATTTACATTTACATTTTCCAATACATTTGTGCAACGTTTGGTGCAAAATGAAAATGAAAATTAAATTACATAATTTTCATTTGCCATTTCCTACACCAGTTTTAAAATGTAAAATGAATATTAATTTTAACGCTTTATAAGTTGCAAAATTAAAATGAAAATGTATTACACAAATGATTAGATATGTTTAACATGTTAAAGCAAAAACTGTGGCAAAATGATCATTTAAATGCTATTTTTCTTAATTGCATTAACACTCACAGTCAAGACACTTACGATTGCATTTTCATTCGGTGTCACGCAATGAATGTAGCAAAACTCAATGTGCACATTGAAAATGCATTCCGAGCCGATCACGTGTCCCCGCCCTCGCGCCACGTCAATCATTGTGTGAACAAGGCGGGGCTTACAGACGGTCAGAGACTCAAGTCTCAAGAAGAGGATTCAATCAAGTGAGACAACATGGACAAGACAGTTGGTCCGTGTATGTTTTGATCATTTCAGTTTATGGCTTCAATATTTCATTCGGACTTGTGGGCGGAGCTGAAACGCTGCTTTCATCTGATTGGTCGAATCGGAGCGGTTTTCATCTGACAGCCTTCAGCTCGGTCTTGTCATTCTTTCAGGCAAAATAAGAGTCAGTGCGAGTGAAGCACTGAAATGTCTGAAACTACGCTCACTGTTAATTAGCATAATATTTGAATCAGATGTAGCTGGGCACATAATTCGTGCTGCTGAGACCTGCAAATTATTTCTAGGTTGTAGTATTGTATGAATATTGTCCCACTGATAAATACAGTGCAAATAGTTCTGTCCCTTTGGATAACAGTGAAGTGGAAATTAAAATCAATAACAGACTGAACAGTTCCATGTCTGTAACATTTACCACTCTCATCTTTTAAGTCATAAGGCACTAGGTGTGTGTGTGTGTGTGTGTGTGTGTGTGTGTGTGTGTGTGTGTGTGACATTAATAAATAATTGTAAAAATGAATATAGTTACATTTCTAAATAAAAATAGTAAAATTAGCTCTATGCTGCTCAGTGCTCCTGTAGCCTACCCCAGAGCGCCCTCTCGCGGCTGTAGACGGTAATGTTTTCTCTTGGTCTTGAATAATTGTGACATATAGTCCAGTGCGACTTATATATGTTGTTTTCCTCGTCATGACGTATTTTTGGACTGATGCAACTTATACCGAAAAATACAGTTAACATTATTATTATTATTATTTATTATGAGAGTAATTGACACAGACTAGAACTTTAATGTTTCACCCAATTCAGCTCATATCTTTAGACTCGTCCGACTCGTGTTGCTTGTATAACTGGCCAGACTTACCTTCCCAAAAAATCCTATTTAATTTTATTTCATAAATTTAACTATATTTATTTCCACTTCACTGTTATCCAAAGGGACATAACTATTTGCACTGTTTTTATCAGTGGGACAATATTCATACAATACTACAACCTAGAAATAATTTGCAGGTCTCAGCAGCACGAATTATGTGCCCAGCTACATCTGATTCAAATATTATGCTAATTAACAGTGAGCGTAGTTTCAGACATTTCAGTGCTTCACTTGCACTGACTCTTATTTTGCCTGAAAGAATGACAAGACCGAGCTGAAGGCTGTCAGATGAAAACCGCTCCGATTCGACCAATCAGATGAAAGCAGCGTTTCAGCTCCGCCCACAAGTCCGAATGAAATATTGAAGCCATAAACCGAAATGATCAAAACATACACGGACCAACTGTCTTGTCCATGTTGTCTCACTTGATTGAATCCTCTTCTTGAGACTTGAGTCTCTGACCTTCTGTAAGCCCCGCCTTGTTCACACAATGATTGACGTGCCGCGAGGGCGGGGACACGTGATCGGCTCGGAAGGCATTTTCAATGTGCACATTGAGTTTTGCTACATTCATTGCGTGACACCGAATGAAAATGTAATCGTAAGTGTCTTGACTGTGAGTGTTAATGCAATTAAGAAAAATAGCATTTAAATGATCATTTTGCCACAGTTTTTGCTTTAACATGTTAAACATATCTAATCATTTCTGTAATACATTTTCATTTTAATTTTGCAACTTATAAAGCGTTAAAATTAATATTCATTTTACATATTAAAACTGGTGTAGGAAATGGCAAATGAAAATTATGTAATTTAATTTTCATTTTCATTTTGCACCAAACGTTGCACAAATGTATTGGAAAATGTAAATGTAAATACAGAAATGCATTGCCATTTTACATATTGCATTGTCATTTTGCATATTACATCCCAAATTGAATAATGCTACCCATATGCTTCCATACATTAGACTTGCAAATGGTCATTTAATTGTATTTTTTTCTTATGTTCTTTTATCAGTTTCCTTATAAAAATGGATGCTGAGCTGCTTCACTCTCCTGTGGTTGGTCTGACGGAGGAGGAAGAGGTGGACATGACTGACTGGAATGTTCCACTGGCCTTCATGAAGAAACGCCACACAGAGAAGATTGAGGGATCCAAAGCTTTGGCTCAAAGCTGGAGAATGAAAGACAGGGTGAGAGAGAGTCTTTTAATGTTATCTTTAGTAGTGGTGGCCGATATATCGCCAAGGCCAATATATCAGTCGATATTTGATATTTTTCAAATATTGACATTGGCTGATAAGTTTTTCTATTTGAATGATGTGCTTGAGGTGGGTTTATTTTGATGGCATTGAGAATAGCAGCTGCACACACAGCGCTCGCATTCTCTCTCCTTATTGTTTGCTGTCAAAGTTTAACAGTTCTGTCTGATACAGAAATAAGTCTGTATAATAATCAGATAAAACTGTTGAACAAAGGAGGTATACAAAGAAGTGTTATAATGACTGCGTTTATATTATTAGGCAAACATTATACTTAGGGCTGGGCAAGTTAACTTGTTATTATCGCATTAAAGCATTAATTGATTAAAGACAACAATTATTTTATCACGTGTTAACGCAGTTTTTTATTATTATGAAAGTCCATTGCTCACTGGCTTTGAATACACATACAGACAAATCATGGGACACAGGAGGGGATGCTCCTGATCAAATTATTTAGGCTAAGCATCAACATTCACAAACCTGTCCATTGTTATTTTTAACATAAAATAATGCAACAGGCTCGTAATCTTGACTTTATAAGGTGGAAATAGGAAGTTTCCGATAGTACGTGAAGACAGCACTGAAGAAGTGCTCTCGCTCAACATAGTGGAGTGAATCGTTTTGTTAACTTTGTGGTTTATTATTTTGAGTTGTATGGGAATGCGGTATCACATGTCACTTTCACAATATATTGCTATACAGATCTACCTCTTTTGCTGCTCAGAATCATGCAGCATATATCAGAAGATCTGCACTCCGGCGCGGTTAGCGCTCACACTCACTGATCTAAATTTAACAAAACCACGCTCTTGCCCACCTCTACCAACCGAGCTAGGGACTGCTAAATGGAATGATCACACTATAGTCAAACGAACCAAACTTTGGGAGTCAAATGTGCTATAAAAGATTGCCTAGTGTGACCACACCTTAATTATTTTCCTGCATCCTGCACACACGAGTCTCTACCCCCCCATCAACTGCTGTCAAATAAACCTACCCTACTCCACGTGATGGTTTGTCTGTGTGAATTGAATGCGGACAGGAGGAGAGTTCAGCTTCACACACACACACACACACACACACACACACGTATGTATACATATGTAATGTAATATTTACTAGGGGTGTCACGATTCTCCAAATCCTCGATTCGATTGCATTTTCAATTCTAAGGTCACGGTTCGATTCGATTCTCAATTTTTACATTGAGACAGTCATGAAGCTCTGTGTTAGTCTGGATGTCCAGCAATCTGTAGTCAAGGCAACTAAATGTGCGCTGTTCAGACCTTCAATAACGTTCTCTTTTACATTATTGTACATGGAGGGAATCACCGTAGCTGTGAGATGCGTTCTACTTGGGATTTCGTAGCGTGGCTCTAGCACGCTAATTAAATGCCTAAAACCGGAATTTTCCACCACCGAATAAGGTCGCATGTCCGCGGCTATGAATACTCCTACCGCACGCCTAATTGCATTTGCACGAGTTGAGTTGCTTGGAAGTTTAATTCCAAATGAAGACTGAAGAGTAGTTTGTTTAGTTGTTGGTTTAACAGATAAATCTATGTTTTTGTGGTGCCTGCGGAGATGCCTTGCCATGTTAGTCGTGCTGCCAGTGAGAGTATATGGTACACGCACATAGCACAGCTTGCAAACTGTTGTTTTGCGAACGTTGTCAACATAACTCACTGGAAATCCAAAATACTTCCACACCAGCAACTTCAGTGAAAGAGGAGGGGATTTGAGTTCTGTCGATGGGTCTCCTGCATCTGCAGTTGCCATGCTATCTTTTGAGTGGCTGTTAGAGGAGGCACTCGCAGCACTTCAACACACGTGTTTTTTCCGCTTGGCAAGTAACCAGACGCAACATGGGGGCGTGGCAGCATCGACGATTCCATTTTTTAATTCGAAGTTTGAGACTGTGACTTAATTTCGATCGATTTCGTTTTATAATCGAAATCGTGACACCCCTAATATGTACTGTGCTACTTTATCTGTATCTCATTTGGAACAAGAAAAAATATAACGACCAAAAGACAAAATAACTAATAAAAATTTGCTGTTACAGCTACTTGTCAACTTCAACTCGACATTCATCACAAAAAAAAATAAAAAAATTCAGAAGTCGTTCAACCCCTAATACACACACCCACACACACACACACGTATTTATATATATGTGTATGTATATATATGTATATGTATGTATGTGATTCATGATTACCCATATGTGACAGTGATTCATGATTACCCATTCATAAAGACAGTCACTTGCTTCATCCCTGAATTTGTCAGCCATTTGAACAAATCAATTGAAATTTACGATTCAGTGATCAAATCAGTGACTTGCTGCCACTTGATAGCACATTTAGTTTAATTTTTAGCGTGTAATTTCAGTTATTTAAATCCTTTAATATTTCTGTATTCAAAATGTTATATTTAAAACATTAATCTCCACATGAATGTATGAATTTAATTGCACTCATGCCACTTCTGAGGCTCATTAAACATCTGAACATTTACCTACAAATGGCTCTTTTATGTTCCACAGTGCCAACTCTGTAGTAAGAATTAATTTTTTATTAACACTAATTCCATATGATTGGTAACTTATTTGTCTTATTCTACTTATTAAATTGTCTTAAATAAAATTTTTAAAAAGCTTATAAACGTACATTTTTAGGAGGAAATGATTAAAGGCCCACGTCAAGGTTACATGTTCAGTATCTCAAATTCTCCTCCTCCTAAGTAATGCCTTCACTTCTCAGTAGCCCAGACTAGGGATGGGCGACATCTTATCCGTGATATACAGGTAAAAATTCTCCCCACAATTAGAATTCTTCCTCCAATAGTAACTATAAAGTCTAGTTGTTGACATTTCTGTGTGCAACTGTGTGAAGTGACGTGAAGGAAGGTGGACAAGAAATTGAGCAGCTCCTTCTACAATCTGGAACAGGTTTGGATAGCGCTGTGCACGAGTGCACTCGTCTGAGCCTTGTATATTTTCGATTATCCATGAGTGACACTAGGTGACATGCTGCCAAGATGGCGACTGGCCGCCTCCACCCACTTTTGGCTTCAAAATTGCTCTTCAGAAACTAGTGGGTGACGTCACGGATACTATGTCCATGTTTTGATAATCCATGTTCACTAAACCCAATTTTGGGTAAAAATAGGAAAGATTATACTTTTCTACTTAAAACAGGATTCACTCCTGTGTCCAATTCCAACTTGCTTACAAGTTCTTTAAATTATTCAAAGGGGCAGCAATGACTGCAAAGGAGCTGTAAACTTGTGAAACCAGCCCACAAGTCCTAGGACCCTGTGCAACAAAAGGATATCAGATCGCACAGGATATTCAGTTATGGCTTGAGTCTTGAGCCTTCCAATGTTGGAAGGTAGCTTATGAGTTTCGAAGTCCGAACAGCATGGTCTTAAATTGAAATCGGTCCAGTGTGGTGATGAAGGCTGTCTTCTGCTAAGAGTTCTTTGCCATCTATACCTTCTTATAACCTGACTTAAAGGCACAATATGTAAGTTTTCTCCGCTAGAGGGCATGTATTCAAAACAAACAAAGAAACAAAGGCTTAGTTTGATGATGCCACGACTGAGTGTGGAATCATGGGAGTTGTCGTCTTCATCCCACAGCTGATGCAATCTGATGGGACTCAGGCAGAAATCATGTTCATGGATGTGCTTATAATTTATTAATATAGTAGTATGAAGCAGGGTGAGGCTGATAGCTGTCAAAGCGAAACAAGGCCGCTAACAAGTGAGACACATGGTTTGTAGGAAGCAGAGCTTTTTTGTTATGCCACAGTCGACTGCTTCCACTCCTTCTGGTCGTGAGTAT
This sequence comes from Carassius auratus, assembly GCF_003368295.1. NCBI lineage: Eukaryota > Metazoa > Chordata > Actinopteri > Cypriniformes > Cyprinidae > Carassius > Carassius auratus. The sequence continues at coordinate 234,479 of NW_020523792.1, read as the reverse complement.
GTATAAAGCAGCACCGTTTTATCACACTAGATGCATTTGAAAGTTCTGTTATAATGCTACTCTGTGTGGTCATCACCTGTCAAATAAAATGCATAACATATTGTAGGCATCTTTGGTGTTTCCATGTGTTCCATCGAAATCATGGTGTATGACGTCATTGGCAGGTGACACAATGGACACGTTCTGTGTCACAAGTTAAAATTGCTTATTTCTCTGGATTTAAACATTTCTTCAAGACATTTGGAATAACCTACGTACACAAGTATATATAAGTACAGTCAGGTCCATAAATATTGGGACATCGACACAATTCTAATCTTTTTGGCTCTATACACCACCACAATGGATTTGAAATGAAACGAACAAGATGTGCTTTAACTGCAGACATTCAGCTTTAATTTGATTTAAATCAGATGAACGGTGTAGGAATTACAACAGTTTGTATATGTACATCCCACTTTTTAAGGGACCAAAAGTAATGGGACAGATTAACAATCATAAATCAAACTTTCATTTTTTAATACTTGGTTGCAAATCCTTTGCAGTCAATTACAGCCTGAAGTCTGGAGATCAATTAGACATCAGCGTACGCTGGGTTTCATCCCCGGTGATGCTCTGCCAGGCCTCTACTGCAACTGTCTTCAGTTCCTGCTTGTTCTTGGGGCATTTTCCCTTCAGTTTTGTCTTCAGCAAGTGAAATGCATGCTCAATCGGATTTAGGTCAGGTGATTGACTTGGCCATTGCATAACATTCCACTTCTTTCCCTTAAAAATCTCTTTGGTTGCTTTCCAAACACCAAACTACCCGGAAGACCATGGAAAACAACTGTGTTGGATGATCGAAGAACTCTTTCCCTGGTGAAGAAACCCTTCACAACAGTTGGCCAGATCAAGAACACTCTCCAAGAGGTAGGTGTATGTGTGTGTCAAAGTCAACAATCAAGAGAAGACTTCACCATGTGAATACAGAGGGTTCACCACAAGATGTAAACCACTGGTGAGTCTCTAAAACAGGAAGGCCAGATTAGAGTTTGCCAAACAACATCTAAATAAGCCTTCACAGTTCTGGAACAACATCCTATGGACAGATGAGACAAAGATCAACTTGTACCAGAGTGATGGAAAGAGAAGAGTATGGAGAAGGAAAGGAACTGCTCATGATCACCTCATCAGTGAAGCATGGTGGTGGTAGTGTCATGGCGTGGGCATGTATGGCTGTCAATGGAACTGGTTCTCTTGTATTTATTGATGATGTGGCTGCTAAAAAAACATTAGGATGAATTCTGAAGTGTTTCGGGCAATATTATCTGCTCATATTCAGCCAAATGCTTCAGAAATCATTGGTCAGCGCTTCACAGTGCAGATGGACAATGACCCGAAGCATACTGCGAAAGCAACCAAAGAGATTTTTAAGGGAAAGAAGTGAACAGTTTCAAACAATTCAGTTCGATTTGGTGAACTGGTTCAAGAAGATCCGGTTACATCAAGTGATTCTTTCACAAACCGGATATCAATAAACTGCAGTGTTTTGAACTCGCTCACAACAGACCCGGAAGAGAAGACCATGCTGAAAAAGGAAAAGAAGACCGTGCTTTTTGCAATTTTTGGACCAAAATGAATTTTTTTAAGCATCGAAAATACTAACTGACCCCCTGATGTCACATGGACTACTTTGAAGATGTTTTTATTACCTTTCTGGACATGGAAAGTATACCTTACACACAGATTCAATGGAGGGACAGAAAGAACATTTTTAGATTAACTAACACTTTATGCACTTCCAGAGTCCACCACAGCCTTGATATGCTATACCTTCATTGTGATGTGAACCACAAGAAGCGAAGTTGGCGGATGTTAAGTTTGGTGGTAATGCCAGTGTATCACTGAAATACCTGCTGGTACATTGCAAGCAATTTTTTTTTATTAGGCCCTCTTGTAGGGGTGCCGCTATATCGGTATGAATGCGAAAACTGGTATTATGTTGATCCATGATATGGATTTTGCTTCCCCGAACTATTCATGAATTCAGATATTGCATTTATAGCGCTTGTTTTGTTAAATTTGGTACGCTATGCAAATTTGAACACAAATGATGATAGAAAAGTCGAGGTTGAACGTTTTTGTCCTCTGTGTGCAATGCTGTACTTACTACACAGGCAGGGCCAGATTAACACTTTGTTGTACCCTGGGCAACAATATTCAAGGGCCCCATCATCACGACCCCAGGATCACCATAATATGGTCATATACAGAATGTATTACTGTAATAAACAGTAAATATAATCAATACTTCCAATTCTAACTGTCATTAGGTGTATTTCGATTTACAAATATTTAAATGCTCATGGAACTACAAATGCAGTACTATGTCCCCTATCAAAGACATTCACTAACATATGATGCTTTGAAAACAAAACTCATCAGCATCTGTATAATTTGGTAAAATTGACCCACTACATTGAGAGGGAGGGAAATATCCTCCATTTTCACAAAAATGAATAAATAAGCAACCACTTTCAAACCATTGTTTATTAAACAACATTTATTCCCCATAGAAATGTATTGAATTGATAGAGCTATAACAGAAGACCACAGACAACACATCAAGAAACAATTTGGTCCTCAGCTCATTTTAAGCAGAAATCACCCTGACAGGGTGACCCTGTTTCCTCAGAATTCAACAAGGCAATCAAGTTATTAGTCCAACACAAACAATTTGAAATCTGCCAGTTATCCCTCCACAACAATTTACAGCATTTTAATGAAGCTGGCACCTCAAGCAAAAAATAAATAAATAAAATGCAGTATCACGATTATCTGCTTATAAACATTTTTATCCTAAGCTCATTTTAACTTGTTTTAAAATAGAACAACAACATATCACAACACAATTAACCAGTTAAACATTTTTGCTACATAAACATTTAAAAATCTGTCAATTTCTCTGAAGAAGACAAGACAGAAATAAATGCTATATAATCTGGCAAAACACACATTTTTAGTCCTAAATAATGACGAAGTGCATGTTTGAATTTGAAATGCTCTTCCCTCTCTGGGCTGTTAACGTAAGCTGGCGGTGTAGAAAAGTCCTGGCTACCTGAGTTGTCCTCGTCGTTGACGGGAGCTGACTTAACAGATCTGTCGGCAACATTAACAGGAGTGAAGAAATTTTCTTATTTTAGGTATATACTTTTCTACGTTTCTGATGTCCTTTCCTTTTTTAATTTCCGTTTCGCGCTCCCACTTGGCTTCTCCATGTCAGATTTTTTTCTGTTTTAGCAACGCCTGACGTAACCCGCTCGGCGTAACATTTGACCCACCTCATGCGGACTGACCAATGAGGAGAGGGTCTTAACTTAAGCCCCTCTCTTCATTGGTCAGTCCGCATGAGACTGACTCTCAACCGCTCTCAACTCACATTCAAAGTCATAGGCAGCGCAGCGTCTCTCTGTGCAGCGCAAAAGTCCGTGTTGACAGTTCGTTTAATATAAAGCGAGAGATTACCAGATACAGTATTTTGCTCGTGCCCTTGCTGCTGGGCCCTTTAGAGGTCTTGGGCCCCTGGGCAATTGCCCAGTTGCCCGTATGGTTAATCCGGCCCTGTACACAGGCATTAGTAAACAAACACATAGATCATTGTAACAGACCAAGTGGTTCCCTAACTTTGGAAGGCTTAGGGATAGTGTACAATCACCAGATCATTTTGCAAAATAAACCTCTGCAGGGTGATAAAGACTGCATTGCGTAATTTTTCCGCTTATCAGCCACTTGCCTGATAAGTAAGTAATTGAGGATATTTTAAACACTTCAACATTTTTTTTTACTCTTTATTCATCAAAGTATCCTAAAAAAGTATCACATGTTCTGAAAAAATATTAAGCAGCAGAACTGTTTCCAACTTTGATAATGAATCATCATATTAGAATGATTTCTAAAGGATCATGTGATAATGATCCTAAAAATTCAGCTTTGCATCACCGAAATAAATGATAATTTAAAGTATAATAAATGTAAAAACAATTATTTTAAATTGTAATAATATATCACAATATTACATTTTTTTTCTGTATTTTTGATCAAATAAATGCAGGCTTGATGAGCAGAAGAAACTTCTTTCATAAACATTAAAAATAGTAATGTTTCCAAACTTTTGGTCTGTACTGTACACAACTTTACTTCACGCTACGGTACTTCGAGGACCGACAACGAGAACTAAACAGACAGGGTTTATAAACACAAGGAAAGTAACCAGAAGAACAGAAACAGGTGGGGAGTAATCAATGAACTAAACAAGAAAAGGAACAAGACTAAATAATGAAAGATACAAAAAAGTATCTTTGAATAAAATAAAGTTTTTATGTTTAATGAAATCTCAAATTATACTTTGTCTTAAAGGGGGGGTGAAATGCTCGTTTTCACTCAATACCCTGTTAATCTTGAGTACCTATAGAGTAGTACTGCATCCTTCATAACTCCAAAAAGTGTTTAGTTTTATTATATTCATAAGAGAAAGATAGTCTGTACCGATTTTTCCCGGAAAAACACGAGCGTCTGTAGGCGTGACGTGTGGGCGGAACTAAAGAATCATAAGGGCCAGTAGGCTTTTGCGTTGATAGCGTTTGGAAGCTGTGACATTATCGTGAGTACAAAACCAACAAAAACAAACCATGGCTAACCTTCAGATTCAGCGTATATTTATGATCCAGAATCAGATCCAGAGGCTGAAATTTAACAAGAGCAGCATCAGCAACAGCGTCTTTATGTGGTATGTACTGAAACTGTATATATTTGCTTAGCGGTTTTGGAAATGACTAAGTTCCACTTTGTCGTCTGTTTTTTTTTTTTTTAAGCTGTACATGTGTAAAGTGCAGTTTGATGACAACATCGCATGTTGTTTACTTGATGTGCTTACGCGCCGATAGCTAAGTTAACAACACGGAGATATTTGAAGCAGTTTTACTCACCGCCTGCGGTTCCAACACACGATCGTGACCCTTTTTCGTTGGGACTGCATTATCCTTAAGAAATAAACGATGTGCAAATCCGTCGTCAAACTGGGCCTTGTTTGTAAAACAAGCATCTTCGAAATGCAGCAGGGGAACAAACAAAAACACTTGCACAACTCCGTTGATGCTCTGTAAAAATAAACTCCATCCACTCCAAACTTTGTCCATGTTTAGCATGGGAATCCAACTCTTTAACAGTGTAAAAAACTCAGTATGCATGAAATAGCATTTCACCCCCCCTTTAACGTTTTCTCTTTGTATTAACTTAATTGTTTTACTTTACTTGTAACCAAATATCCAACCAACATAAATTTAAAATATTAATGTAATGTAAAATAATAATATAGACAAATTTATTTACTTTCAGAATGTGTAATTTTATCATCTAAGATGAATGACTTCAAGCATCAAACCTTTGACAAATTATTTTTGTTTTACTATGTGTACAGTATCCTTGTACCTATCAATGTAAACATTATACACTTGACATTTTTTGTGTATAGCATTGATATAAAAACATACTGTATAACAGTTTTTAGTGTGCTTATACATAGACATACTGGATAAATTCACCAGAGAAACATGCAATCTTTCATGAACTGTCAGTCAGAACTTACTACATAATCAAACCTTTCAAATTCTTCTGAAGTTAAAACAAGTTTGGCCCAAAAACATGGGCAGTGTAAAACAAAACACTTTTAATAAATGCCTACCAAATTAGCCAATGAAAAAAAAAAGGCATTTTCAACTTCATGAAATAGTTTAACCAAAAATGAAACTTCTCTCATAATTGTCATAATGTCTCTGAACCAAATTTAAAGTCAAATACTTGAATAGCTTAAGGATTAAGCTAAGCTTACGTAAAAACATAATAATTTTCATTTTACTAAATGCCTACCAAATTAGCCAGTGGTGGAAAAAAAGAGGTATTTTCACCTTCATGGAATAGTTTACCCAAAAATGAAACTTCTCTCATAATTGTCATAATGTCTCTGAACCAAATTTAATTAAAGTTAAATACTTGAATAGCTTAAGGATTAAGCTAAGCTTATGTAAAAAAAAAAAAAAAAAAATATTACAAGATTAGAGTAAGTGATATCAATTTTTGGTTGAAGGCATACTTTTACACTATTTTTGGCTTTGAAAATTGTTTTTGAACACTTGTACAATCAAACGCTCCCATGTGTTGACCATTGCAGACAATCACAGACATATTTGTTGAGTGCAGTACCACAATGGCCAATCAGAGGCATTTATCAATCTACTCAACAGTGTTCAAAATGCATATGGGTGAACCGACCCCTTTTAAAAGAGTAGTTCACATTCAAAAAAATCTGTCATCATTTACACGCCCTCTTGTAATTTCAAACCTATATGAATTACTGAAAGGTTCAACAAACAATGTTCCAGAATTCGTCTTCCTTGTGTGGAGAGGGGAATAGTTGAATAAGCTTAGTAAAGAAAAGAAAACAAACAACAAAAACGAAAGCTTCCAGAGGAGCCATGAAAATGGCTTTCCTTTCCTCAGTCCCTGTGCTGAGGGGGACGGCGAAATGAGCGCGGCCCAAGGCCTCGCGGGAGCGACGTTGGTCGCAGCATGTGTGAGTTTGAAGCGAGTCAGCGTAAGAAGAGACCAGGCGATGTGAGCGCGGCCCAAGGCCGCGCCGAGGTACTCGCGGGTGTGACGAGGGTCGCACAGGAGAGCAGCGTGTCCGAGAACCAAGAACGAGAAGAAGAGAAGAGAGGGCGGATCTTGTCCGGTTGGTTCTTATGGCTTGGGATGGTTCACGCCACTTTTTGCGTAAGCACCCAATGAACGTCCGCGATCTGAAGCGGGGGAAAAGTTTCTTTGTTTCTGTGGAGACAACCCCCTAGTGATTTAGGGGTTGTCCGATTTCATCAGGGATATTCTAGCAAGTTCGTAATTCCAGATTAAATACATTTTTCATAACTTTGCTCTAGATAAATGGGTCTGTCAAAGCATGACGATTACACAGATACCAAAAACAATATATATAAATGATCAAAACATGAAGTTACATTCAAATGCAGAATTACACACATTTAAAGATTTGATTAACACATGATCACACTGCAGATAGTCCCGATTTATATGGGAAACCTCTAATGTACCGCAAAAACAATACTATATCCATTAAGACTACATTTGAGTACATTTTACCATTCTTTTGTAAGGATTAGATTTCCTGTCCTGTGGTCCTGTGTGGTCGTAAAATTTTACGAGCTGCCAAGGAGTGTGGGGGTTGCAGAACATGTCTCTCTTTGAGAAAGTTAAAGTGGGGAGAAACCATTCCAATTTATACGATAGAAAAATTATAATCCTCACATAACAAGGATTAACCATGGTACACACAAAACATATTCAAAATACATATTATTAATAAAATGATGAAAGTAAGGAACTTCTACAAAATGGTTTCCTTTGTCTCCAGTGTTGAGGAATTTGGGGGGGTTTTCAGGTCTCCTTTGAGGCTCGCATGGGTATCGTAAATTAATTTAAGTCCAGCCAGGCTGGCGCCAGGCCAGGCATTTAGGTTTCCATTTTTATCCCTGAATTTAACCCATGAATCGATGACCTGCATATCTGTTACAAATAACATTATAATATAACATTGTAACATCTTTAAAAAATTTACAGTGAGTTTATTTCAAAACCTAGGATAATCTTAGGCTACAGTCCACTCATCAAAAATGAAAAGAATACTTTTACACAAAGGATCATATGCATGCTATTGTTATTAAACAGTAAATAAATCTAATGCCTGTGTGTGTGTGTGTGTGTGTGTGTGTGTGTGTGTGTGTGTGTGTGTGTGTGTGTATATATATATATATATATATATTAGGGGTGTAACGGTTCACAAAATTCACGGTTCGGTTCGATACGATACACTGATGTCACGGTTCGGTTCGGTTCGATACGTTTTAGATACAGCAAAATGTAAAAACATCTCAACTTTTCAGAATGCCGCAAGCGCACCGCGGGTCATGTGACAAGAACCAACCAATCAGCTTCATCCTTTCCCGTAACAACGTTGAGAGCTCAGCCAAGATGAAGGAACAGCTGATCATAGTTGTATATGGATTGCAATTTTGAAATAAATTCAGTAGCAGAGCTACTGCAAGCGATTTTTAGAGCTGCAAATCCATTTATCCTTCGCTGAAATTTCCGCGTCTCATGGAGAGAGCACGTCATTGTTGCTTAGCAAAGACAGACGCCTCATGAGCGCTTCTGCCCGAGCGCTTTGGAAAGGAGGAGAAAGACGCGCTTAGCGTTTTCCACGCGTTTTTAGGCGCGATATGTGAACGGCCCCTAAGGCGCTCGCTCACTCAGCACGCGCTGAAGGCTCGTTGCAAAATGTCTAATGCATTTAACAGACCAGAAATATAAGATCCTAAAATAACCAACAGGTCTGGTGTTTGGGTTGGATTCCCTGTAAGCTATAGTGTCTAAATGCTGCAGGGATAGTTTGCTGCGTGCATGTTTCTCCTTTTTTTCGTCTTTTCCCAGATAGTACTGACGCATATATCCCAGATATTCCCGCTGGTTTTTTTTTTTTTTTTTTTTTGTAATCCCGCTGGTGTACCCTGTCATGTTGCAGATGCGACATACCGTTGTTTTTTTATCCACCACTCTCTTGCCATCACCATTATAGCTTAAAGGGAATCCAAAGTGCACCCAAACACCAGACCTGTTGGTTATTGGAGGATCTTCTCATTTCTAGTCTGTTAAACGCATTGGCTATTTTGCAACGAGCCTTCAGCGTGTACTGAGTGAGCGAGCGCCTGCTGAGTAGCCTAACATAAACATATAAGATGGTGTTTTTTTCTTCTTCGGGGGTGTCAGGGGCGTTGCCTGTTACGTTGTTTGGGTTATTGGGCTACCTTGTTGAACGCATATCATTATATTTCTTTCTCTCTCTTTTTTTTTTTTTCAAATATAATTAATTACTCCAACGAACCGTTCGGTATACATAATGCGTACCGCGTACCGAACCGAAAGCGTCGTACCGAACGGTTCAATACGAATACGCGTATCGTTACACCCCTAATATATATATATATATATATATATATATATATATATATATATATATATATATATATATAGAATGATTTCGGCAATACTGAAACGCGCGTGAACTACAAAGCCTATTTTACCTCATGAATAATAGTTAAGCTTCAAATGGGCAACATCACAAATATGGAAACATTTGGGTTTCTCCCGAGTGAGATTTCTCTTATGTTTCGCTTTAAATTATTATTCTTTGTTCATAGCTAAGCCTATATTATTATATACTGCGATTATATTTATCCATTAGAATAAAAATTTTTTAATCCTTGCTTTGCTCTGATAAATTTGTTAAATTTACAGGATTTGCTGTAAAGTTAAGTGAACTAAAAATATCCTGTTGGTACATTATAACATTATTAGGCCTGCCGTTATTATTTCTAAACGTAATAAAATGCAACTTATACATGACTACTTTTTTTCTCTCACAAACTAAATTTTTTAGTGTTAAAAAAAACATGCAGCATACAAAAATAGGTGATTAATCCGTTAAAATACAATTTATACATGTTTTATATATTTTTTTCCTCTCACAAACATAATTTATTTTTTAGCGTAAAAAACAAACAAAAAATCAAACATACATCAAACGAAAATAGGTGATTAATCCATTAAAATTTGTTACTCTGGGTTAACAGTAATTATAATTATTAAATACTTAGGAACAGAGCCTGGGCCTAATCCAGACTATCCAGGTTATTATTATTATTATTATTATTATTATTATTATTATTGCATCTGAAAATGACTTTCACTTCACATGCTCTGGCGCAGATCTGCCTCTCGCGTTGCTCAGCTGTGGATGATTTAAAAATGTTTGATATAAAGGTTGCTGACCCATTTTATACAGGAATTGTTCATTAAAATATATATATATTGTTAGTTCTAATTATATTGTTAACACAAGTTCATTTAGGCTACATACACTTGTGACATTTTACCCCTTTTAACTTATAAACTCCTTGAGATTTTACATTTAGTTTAATAGTATTTAAATTCAAGTTAAAAAAGGTTTTAATTGCTTAAATTATTTCTATGAATTATTGTTATAATGTTTATTCTTTAAGAAAATAAGGGAAAGAAAATAAGGGATGATCCAAATATGTTTTGCTTCACCTATTTATGTAGGATACAATTATAAAAAAAATAATATAAAAAATAAAATAATAAAATAATGTCATTAAAAAATGCCATCAAACATAAAAACTGAAGGTCAATGCAATGTTAGTCAATAAAGCATTTTTTTAAACAATGGAACTTAAAGTTGTGAACTAAAATATTATTTCAACCATAGCCTGTGAATAAATAAAATGCATACTTTTCATAACATAACATTATTCATAAAATGCATAACGTTTCTGGTGTTTGGATTTATACTTCAATATAATGAGCTCCAAGTTTAAGAATAGCCCTAGACTAGGTTATCTCTCTCTCTCTCTATTTAACTCTCTATTTAACAGCATTAGCTCAGTGAAATACATCTTCCTTCAGGCAGACTGAATGTTTTCCTGCCTTGCTAAATGTTGGGCGCATGATCAAGAAGTTGTATTTGCTTTTGTAAAGTCAAACCGCAGAAGGTGAAGCTGCATCTGTTAGCGGAGTCCCGTGCGCTGCGGAGGATTCTGCTTGGTCTTAAAGCCTTCCGCAAACACCCACGATCACAAATAATAATGAATTTCATAAAATATACATCGTTCCTTTCAGCCAAAAAAACAGACCGAATTCAGTTCAGCTGAAGGGGGTTGGGTGTTTTTGGGGGTAGTTCTGTATAGCTTGTGGGGGTCGAGATAAAGGTGTGGATCTCTTGCTCTTTCACATGGACAATGTCTTATGAGGGGTTTCAAACTTTTTGCTGAGCAGGTTTAAATAGGACTTGTTGTGGTCTGCCCCCATGCAAGATTTTTCAAGTTCTAGTCGTTCATTTGTCATTATTTAAATAATCAGACGTTTATATTAAATTTACATAATCAGGTCTTAATATATTCCACGCTCAAGCACATGCATTAGGTTTGCCACAAAGCACATGCAGAAGTAGCCTAATAATTGTGAAAAATTAGACATTTTAATTATTTATTATTATATTTTATATATTATATATTATATATTATTTATATTTATTTTATCGTTCCATTTAATTTTTGAAATTTGCTGTCAACCAATCACAAATTCCAGTAGACTCCGGCATATGCAAATGTGACGCTGAAGCCAGCTAGTGAAATGTCCATTCAGCTATGAACTCATCATAGGCAAGTCTCAATGAACCGCCTTCAGGACCGGATTAACACCAAATTAGGCCTGATGATGCAGCGAAAAAAGGGCCTTTTTTTCTCTGCGTTGGTGCAGCAAACTGTATCAGCTAATTTTGATCGATTAATAATCAGTTAAACGGTTTAAAAAGTCATTTATTTATTTTCAGTAAATTATCAAAATATTTAAAAAGGTTTGCTGCATGGTTTATATATATATATATATATATATATATATATATATATATATATATATATATATATAGAGAGAGAGAGAGAGAGAGAGAGAGAGAGAGAGAGAGAGAGAGAGAGAGAACTTGTATATTATTTCATTCAGAAATAGACAATGCAGATACACAATGTTTACAAACATTAGTCTATAATAAACACTAGGCTATTTTGTATAATCATTTGTCATTCAAATACATCGCAAATACAGAAACTTTGATTTTGTGTCGAATGAGAGACCCGCTGGTATCAGTTTTGTTTTAGCCTAAATTAATTAGTTTTAGTTTGTCGTTAATATTGTTATAGCTTCTTATATTTTTAATTCTTTTTCTTTTATAAATAGTGTTAATTGAAATTATTTTGTTGTGGAGTGAGGGGAACTAAAATAGCCTAGCGCTTCTCAAATTTCCTGGAAGCTGAACAGTTTTCATTTGCTATATTAACCTCAAAATAATTCTTAGAATGAAATTTGGAGTCCAACTTTCGGACGCATATACATCGTTACTTATTATACATTTATTATTATTCTATATGCTTTATATTAAATAACGTTTTAGATACGTCGGGAACATGGAAATATTTAGATTTGTGCCGAATGAGAGAGGTAGGCATCAGCTTCACCTTAGATACATTTTTTTTTGGGATTGACGTTTTTATAGCCTAAACTAATAACTGATTTTATAATGTTTTTAAACATTTTGCTTCAGACTACAGGCATTTTAGACTTTATTATTTCGGAAGTAATAGGGCTACTAATGCAATTTGAGCTGCAACTTTTTTTTTTTTTTTTTTTTTACTTTCAAAACGCAACTTAAAAACGTTAAAATATCGATTCTGCTCTGAGTGAACAGATTGAATTTTTTTTTTCGTTTTCAAGCCCTGATTAACAGTGAGTCATAAACAGGACTATCTGAATTATTATATTTTTTACTTAATGTTTACAACAGCAGGTAAACAACCACTATGCATATCTCACAACATTAGGGTAAATGAAAAAAAATAAAAAAATAAAAATAATCAGAAAAGGCACAAAAATTAACATGACACCTTAAACAGCAGCAGGAGTAAGGCAGCCTAGCCTAATTCATTTGTTAATATTGTTTGCCAGAAACACCTTGATCTGGAGTGCACAGATGTGCCTGGCTACTAGCTTTCATTCGCGTGATTTGTTCATGGGCCTATGCTACAATATGTCTAAAGTGCCCTCCACTGGATAAGATGGCAAAGAATAAAATAAAAAACAAACGGTCTAATCATAGACTGTAAAAAATGCGCTACAAATGACATTTTAAAAAACTGATATTTTATTTATAGTTTGATTACGGATATTTCACATCATGTTCGAATGCATATTTGAATATCGAATAAAAAGTGACAGCCCTAATGTAAATACCTGTTGACACCAGAAGTAAAACAAAGCTAAAAAGCATTCACATGATTGAGAAAAAGAGATTTTAATTAAGATGATTGAGGAAGAGAGAGTTTAATTCACCTGCAATTCCTACATTTGTTGTTCATTATAACTTTTGATTTAAAGTCAATTCTAATTTTGATTTGAGGTTTTTTATTTTTATTCTCAATATGTATTTTATGTTCCACACAAGAAATAAACTAATGGCTTTCTATTAGGGATGCACCAAATGTTCGGCAACCAAAATCATTCAGCCGAGAGAGAAAAAAAAAAAAAAAAAAAGAGAGCCAAATAAGCCAAAAGACTGAATAAACTGTGACACGATTAAATAGCCACCAGCGTAGGGTGTGGCGTGCACTCTTTATAATGCAATAAACATGTCAGCAGTGTGGAACCATTCAAAACTGTCTGAGAAAAAATCATTACAAGCACCTGGAGCAAGAGACTGTTTAGTACAGCATTGCATGTGAAAAAAAGGCTGTTTCCTTTTCTGTTGAGGAAGTACAGACATTATTCTTGTTGAAAGAAGAGGAGCAGATCCAGTGAGAGCTTTATAGGGAGACGTGGAATGAAAATGTTTTTGCAGCATGTTTTTCAGGGAGTCACGACTTTCAGGGAGCAACTATAATGACACGTAAACAATCCTGCCCACTGTAAAACAATATTAAACTGCAGAGGAAATGCAAACTGAGCGATGCCGTGCCGTACCGAGCCGAGTCATACTACGCAGTGGAAAAGTGCCATTGGTCATGCCAGTCAACTCATTACTCAGAATAGCCCTGCAAAGGACACCACAAGGAAAAAGAAACCGTGGGCGACCGAAAGAAAAATAAATTTTTTTGTGCATTTTGTTTGGTTTCGGCTACGACCAAGAATTTCTGTGGATCCCTAATTTCTATATAGCTCAGGTGTTACTTCAAGAGGAGATCGCTTCAAGAATGTTAGTAACCAAACAGTTTTGTTTTCCATTCCCTTGCATTCTTTGGACATCAAAAATGTTCCTCAAGAAAGAAAAGCATGGCTTTCTGTATTTCTTAGTCACTTCTTAGTTCTTACTTTTCTTCCAGTAGTCATCTCTACCTTGAGGTTTTTCAGCAGTTCACCTACATGAGGAGGCACACAGACTGAAAAACACATGCCACTTTTGTGTTTCCGCTGTGGTGGATCAGGTTAATGGAGTCCCTGCTGTGTACCCATGACTCGCTGACCTTCCCCTAACAACAGGGGCTCATTACCTTCATCTGTACAGGAAGTTTATTTCCATGTTTGAGTGTTTGCATATGGGGACGGAAGAAGACCATACACCCAGTTCACCATTATTTATAAATCTATGTGGCATAATTATTGCAACACATCTGGCACCAAACTAAATACCAAAAAAAAGCTATTACATCTGCTAATAAAGTTTGGCATTGTCCATCAAGTCCTACCAAGACTCACATCATTGGTTGACCCAGAAGTTGACATGTTGGATTGCTACAGGTCAGAATAAGAATGGTGTATCATTTTCAATATAATGATAAATATGAAGTGAAGTGAAGTGAGATACAGCCAAGTATAGTGACCCATACTCGGAATTTGTGTGCTGCATTTAACCCATTCAAAATGCACACACACAACAGTGAATACACACCCGGAGCAGTGGGCAGCCATTTATGCGCCCGAGGAGCAGTTGAGGGTTCGGTGACTTGCACAAGGGCACCTCAGTCATGGTATTGAAGGTGGAGAGAGCGCTGTACATTCACTCCCCCCATCTACAATTCCTGCTGGCCTGAGACTCAAACTCACAACCTTTGGATTTCGTTCGCGAGTTCCTAACCATTGCCCTTTGTTTTAGTTCAGATCCTTGTTTCATGATGGTGTTAACTGCACAAACCACATGGAATCTGATCTTTTTGGTTCTGATGGGGCCTCTTCTTTATGTAAAAGTGAGTGATGTGTGCAATTATGGAGACCCATACTCGGAATTTGTGCACACACACACCTGGAGCACTGGGCAGCCATATTGCTGCGGTGCCCGGGGAGCAGTTGGTGGTTCGGTGCCTTGCTCAATGGTCTCACTTCAGTCGTGGTATTGAGGGTGAAAGAAAGCGCTGGTTATTCGCTAACCCTTCGTTGTTAGGGGTTTGCTGTAGAGTTGCACAGATTGCACTTTTCTTGTCCGATTCCGATTTGAGATTTTTTGTAAGTGTGATCTGCCGATACCAAATTTTTCAGATTCCAATTTTTCTTTCTAAGAACTATAATTTACAGCATATACAAACAAAAATGTATAATAATAGAGCAGTTAGTGGGTAATAAATGTTGCCAGCATATGTATAGGCAAAATGCTACTTGAGCATTAATGACAAGTGGTTCCCTCGTGGTTTATTTTAAGTTAGTGCTGGGCATTGAGATCAAAAATCTGTATCAAGTTATTTTTTAGGATTCTGGCAGCTTCATGGTTTATCACGGTTCTTCCCTGACTATGCCTTTATATGAATCAGACTGCATGAAACAGTTGCAGAACCACTGAATTTTAATCACGATCCAAACAAACATGCTGCATATAGTATAAGCAGTTTTTTTATGTAAATAAGATTGTATAATTTTAAAATTTAAAGCAAAATTGTCTTGACCTTAGCTTTATGAAATTATGCTACATAAAACATATCTGCCTGAAACAGAAACAGAAGATGGACTGAATGCGAATGCAAATTCACTCTCTGACTGCAACTTGAAGTTTTATGACGGCACTTATGGAATATCAGCAAAACAACATTTCCTTGATTACTGATGTAAAGAAGCAGTGCTGTGCATTTAATTACTACATTAATATGCATTATTTACATTATATGTGTTACAAGATGAAAAGAAAATGGCATCTAAACTTTTCTGAAGACAGTTCCCCTCAGAGATAGATTCTTTAAACCCCCACCCCAATTTAGTATTTAGGAATTTCTTCCAATATTTAATGCATTGTGAACAGTGAAATTGCTCTGTTTTGCAATTCAACTGCAGTCTGAACAGTCAAAACAGAATAAATGTGTTTTTTTTGTGTCACTCTGGATCAGGAGTGTGAAACTCAGTTCCTGGAGGGCCAGGGCCCTGCAGAGTTTAGATTCAGCCCAAATAAAAAAAAAGAAATCCATAAATATTTAACAACTTTGCTCTCTTCTTCTCAACTTCATCCTCCTTATCGCCTGCTCAAGAATTTTCTGGCTTCCGCTGGAAGTCAGCTCATAAATTAACATGTAAATGCTTACTTCAGTGGCCTCCATGTTTACTTCAGTCTGACAGTACACCTCATGCTTAGGGATGCACCGATCATGATTTTTCATGGCCGATTCCGATACCGATTTTTTTATAAGCAAACTGGCCGTTTCCGATACCGATTTCCGATTTTTTTTTTTTTTCAACAAACAAGAAAGAAGGAAAGTGTGCATAAACAAGATATTTGGTATTTAATAGGCCAAACTTGCTTTTGGCTATTGAAAACAATAACTGTAATCATCTTAATTTAACAGCAGTAACTGCACAGTAAGTAGCCTACAGTACATTCAATACAAACATAGATGGGACAGACATCAGCATTTAGCTTTTGTTTTTGAATTGGGTTGAAACTAGAGAGAACTGGCCTTAAATAAAAGATTAACTGTAACCATGTGAAATTAAAGGCAATAACTGCATAGTTCTACAATCCAAACAACACAATCAACACACATTCAATGAGATGTTTCTTAATCAGCATTCAGTATTTTAGTTTTTACATTTGGTTTTAAATAAAAAAATGTCTTTACCAGTGAGACTAAATAAAAGTATGCTATATAAATACATTTTCCAAAATGTTAAAATCAAATAATGTTGGTGCGAATAAAACAAAAATGCAAAGTGTTTCATACATTCCAAAAAATTTTTTTTTTACTTGAGCCAATGAAAAATAAATAACTTATTGTCTCAAGTAAAAAAATATAGATGTGAATCATTACCCTAAAATGTTTTAATTGGATGAATGAAACACTTTTTTTTTCAGTGTGCTACAGCAGGTGATTTTTAAATCAAATTAAGTCTATGTAATTTTAAGGTAAAATAAAAATAATCATCCTAATGCAGAACTGACGTTTATTTCTTGCTTTTCAAACGTGTATGCAAGTTCTAATAAATAAAAAAAAAAAAAAACATTTCAGTTTTGTCACAGTTTAGTCCATTTCGTTTCTCATCCAACACGTGAGAAGTTGAGCTGAACATCTTTTCACGGTCTACTCGTGTTTGGGGCGCGAACCGGTACAGTATACGCTCGCGCAGCTTCAGTGCGCGCAGGAAAGGCTCTTATTTGTGCGCCAGTACACCAACGGCTGTTCGCTTCCTGCTATCTGTGCCTCAGACATGAAACTCTGTATTTCCAGTACTGATCGGCTGCCTGTGTCCTGCGCACAGATTTCAAAATTCTCTTCCACACAAATGACATAGCGAACGATTACAATGTAGTCTGTGCACGCGAGCGCACTTCTGGAAAAATCGGCCCGGAAAAAGACCAAAAACCGTCCGACTTTTTGGCAACTCGCTCTGTTCATGGGCATCTAAAATAAATCAATATTGCACACACACAAATACTCATTAAAATATAATTATTTATGAAGTTTAATACATCTACTAAACATTACTCATTTATCTGAAATGTAAATAAGAGACAAAAATTTGTATATATACAGTGATACTGTCTTTCAGTTTAATGATGACACTAGTGTGAAATTTAGTTTTTCACTGAACGATATTAATCACAATTATTGAGAATTTTTAAAAATAAGTTTTCTTTTGGCATTTCACTGGGCTGTCCATTGTCAGCAAAGTCACGATACGATATGTATCCTGATATAAATGTCATGATACAATACATATCACAATACGGGGCTTCACTAAATTTCAGCTCAGCAGAATTTAGTATAACAGCTGTTTATCAAACAATGCATACTATAGGCAGAGCAGGCAGTTAAAGGGATGGTTCACCCAAAAATGAAAATTCCGTTTTTATTTAAACCGTATTAATAGCTGCAGAAATGTAGTTCAAGGAAATGTGCAGTCCTATATTGCCTACCTTACAATGAAACAAAATATCAAACAATATTGCCTTTTTTATTTTCATTTTAACATATTAATAGATTAATTGAATAAAGAACATATTACCTGTTTAATTTAGCCAAAACAAATTATATTTTATGTTTAACCACTAAAGAGACATGAGAGCCAGTGGCAAATGTAAGATGGGCTAGCCGAGTTGAGACTGCTCTCATCTGTGTAAGCACTGAGCTCCTTCTGATCGTGTGGAGATGATCATCTCCGAAATAATTTAAATGGCTACATTCTCGCCTGAAATACTTAGAAAATTACATTTAATGAAATGATAACAGTAATATTTGGAAAATTATCTGAATAAATGATGGTTGAAATCACAATGCTGCTTGAACTCAACCAATCAGCATGTTTAACGCCCAAGTCCCACCCTGAAAGTTCCAAAACTTGGAAAAAATACTACCTTGCCAGCGGGGACTTTCTGAGGGTTAATTTTTTTTACCTGGAACTTTATTTAGATCCTGGTTCCTCCGGTAAAAACACACAAAGTACCAGCCCAAAGTCCCCTAGTTCCTGGGTAAATTTCCAGTCGTGGAAACCGGCATTAGTTAATTCAGGCATAGGAGGAAGCAAAAAAGAGCTCATTTTGACAGCTCTCCATGTGAGCACCGAACGAGTTTTCCTTGTGGCGGTGTAAAGAAAATCCGCCCCTTCCGTGCCCATATCGGGATGTTAAACAATTAAGTGGAAATTATAAAAATGAAGAATGGCTGGAAGAAAAGGGGGGAAATGGTAAACCCGAACTCTAAGTGGCAGGTGAGCAAACCACACAATGGATACGATTCTTACCTTAGGAGTTGATCGGCGGGAGTGAGATGCACGCTGTATTTGGTCAGGGTGAGTGCTGAACTATAGATTCACCAGGCTGCAGAAAGTGTTAGGAACTGCTGAAGGAATTCACAAGATCGTCATTCCATCGGGTTTTGCTAATCCGGAGAAAACACTGCCTCCTAAGGAACTTTTCCCTGCTAGACATGGTCAGCGATATTTTACACTCACTCACACACTAATGCATCTAATTGAACACACTTCACCCACATATTCGCGAGTCGCTCTAAGTGACCGATTTATATTACTGACCTTCATTTTAATTTCCCTTTCAGTATAACTATGACTTTGGTTGGTCAAGAGGGAAAAAATATACTAATCCTGTTTTTTTATTTATTTTTCTGGATCGCTGATGAGTGTTTTCTTTAGAAGAGAATGCCTCGGATCTGCTGATCTTGTTTTCTTCGATATCTACTCAGTTCATTTAGTTATGCTTGTATGAAAACCTTGTTTACAATTGTTGTTTTTCTATCTATCTATTTATTATTTTATTTTATTTTTATTTTTTCTTCCCCCCTGTGTTTTTATGGGGTTGTGCTTTGTTTCCGTAATTGTGTATAAAGAGGGGAAAAAATAATGAATTCTTTCAAACTGCAAGTTGTTGTTTGTCTTCTATCATCTAACGTACAAGCAATCCATCTAGTTTTTGTGTAACTGTGGTTTTAAAAATCTCCCTGGGTTATCACGGTATTTTGAAATTTATTTGGTGACAGGCCAAAATCCTGTCTGGCACCCGAACTATGAAATAGATACTGTTTCCAAAAGGTCACTAGGGTATGCCACCGTTACATCCTATGCCTTCTGTTTGAATGCTTTAAACTGTTTTGAATGTTTAAATTGGCAAAGCTTAAAACACGTGCAATTGTAAGCTTTGGCGCAGGCCATCTTTTTACGCTGGCCTCAGACAGTCGGCTCCCTTCCCTCTCTCCACGCCGCTTTACTAAATATATGCACCTCGCCTATTTTTGAAGGTAAGAGTTTGCAGTCAAATATGCTCTAGAACAGTGTTTCCCAAACTTTTCCATTCCACGACCCACCTAGACAAGTGAAATCAATTTCACGACCCACCAAAAAAAAAAAAAAAAAAAACAGTTGACATTAAGCCTAATCTTATTTAAAGTTTTGATGAACGAAATTAAGAGTTTAAGAAAAATAACCATTTTATTTTAGAGTACACCTGAAATTTTTCACTACTAATATTTAAGTTTGAATTTTTGTTTACAGACGTTAAGATATGTAGTGTCCATAAAAACGTGAAACAGGCTCACTCCGGTGAACTGTAATCTGCGCTGCTTTGTTTTTTTTGCAGAAAATGCATTCATGATCCTTCCATGTGTGTTGACGAGAACCGAGCACAATCCAACACTTTTTTAGAAAAGCATAAGCAAAGCAGAACTATCTAAAACAGTTTGGAGATTAAAATTATTGTGAAATAGGTAAAAAATTATAATTAACAGATGTGTCTTGTTTTAAATAAAAAAAAAAAAAAAAAAAACTGGATGACATTTAGTTCAGGCAGAAATTTATTTTTGCAATGGTTAAATGTTCAGCAATATCTTCAAAAGAAATATTGCGAACTTTTGTACATTTTGTTATGTGAAAATGTTTCAATCTTGTAGTGTTACAATTAATCCTGCATTTGTGCCCTGCTCACCCTGTACAAGTGAAATGTTTTTTACAAACTGTTTCCCGAACGAAATAAATGCAGAGTTCAAACAGACGATAGAAATGAATGAACATGGCCTACCTGAAACCGTTTTCGTAACATTTGAATTTTCTGGTGTATGCAATGGAATCCAGAATATGGTGTATTGAAGTGAGCAAGTTTTTTCTTTTAATAATGCGGACCGATTTAATATTTTAATGACATTGCTCTAAGACCTTCACTGTTATCACAGCTCGTGCGCACCCGTGCTTCAAAACGCAACGAACGCGGACTTAATTGCAATTCGAAAATCACACTAAGGATATTGTAGTTCGTTATCAATGTTGGTGGGCTATATCGTTGTGACGAGTGGGTTCCTAGTTCCCGCCTCCTCCTTCCTGTGATTGTGAAGTTTTTAATATGTTACACCCGTGCCGAAGCCCAGGAGGGAGGAGGGATGCGCTGCCGAAGATCCCTGCCAAAGATGTGCCGCCGAGGATGCTGGAGGCGGTGGGCTGGAGTGAGTTGCCGGGGACGGACGAACTCACTCCAGCCCACCGCCTCGATGAGTCCTTCGGGAAGTGTCGCTCATGTGTCGCTCATTTTCAATTACTCTACTGGCCTCGCTCCGTTTCGACGGCTCTCGGCCCTGCCTCACTCATCACATTCGTGGAGCCCTAGACTGAGCTGTGTGAGTGTGTGTCATTGAAACGCAAATTTAGCTGCAGCCAAGTGACTTTGTGCGACCCACCTTGTTCCATTCTGTGGCCCACAAGTGGGTTGCGATCCACAGTTTGAAAACCCCTGCTCTAGAACCCCTCTCGCAATACTTTGTTGTCATACACCGATCAGTCTTGGGTTTGTGGCATTGTTGTGCATGCTAGGAAATGTATATCCACCAAACGACATTGCGTCGCTATATCATTGATATCTTGATATAACACTTTTTTTTTTATAATGTAAAAATGTATTCTGGTATTATTGTGGACTACACTCACCTTAAGGTTTATTAGGAACACCTGTTCAATTTCTCATTAATGCAACTATCTAATCAACCAACCACATGGCCGTTGCTTCAATGCATTTAGGGGTGTGGTCCTGGTCAAGACAATCTCCTGAACTCCAAACTGAATGTCAGAATGGGAAAGAAAGGTGATTTAAGCAATTTTGAGTGTGGCATGGTTGTTGGTGCCAGACGGGCCGGTCTAAGTATTTCACAATCTGCTCAGTTTCTGGGATTTTCAAGCACAACCATTACTAGGGTTTACAAAGAATGGTTACAATGAACAAAGAATGAAAAAACATCCATTATGCGGCAGTCCTGTGGGAGAAAATGCCTTGTTGATGCTAGAGGTCAGAGGGGAATGGGACGACTGATTCAAGCTGATAGAAGAGCAACTTTGACTGGAATAACCACTCGTTACAACCGAGGTATGCAGCAAAGAATTTGTGAAGCCACAACATGCACAGCCTTGAGGCAGATGGGCTACAACAGCAGAAGACTGCACCGGGTACCACTTATCTCCACTACAAATAGGAAAAAAAGGCCACAATTTGCACAAGCTCACCAAAATTGGACAGTTGAAGACTGGAAAAATGTTGCCTGGTCTGATGAGTCTCGATTTCTGTTGAGACATTCAGATGGTAGAGTCAGAATTTGGCATAAACAGAATGAGAACATGGATCCATCATGCCTTGTTACCACTGTGCAGGCTGGTGGTGGTGGTGTAATGGTGTGGAGGATGTTTTCTTGGCACACTTTAGGCCCCTTATGACCACCATGTACTGGATGTGCATCCCACAAATCTACATCAACTGCAAGATGCTATCCTATCAATATGGACCAACATTTCTAAAGAATGCTTTCAGCACCTTGTTGAATCAATGCCACGTAGAATTATGGCAGTTCTGAAGGCGAAAGGGGGTCAAACACAGTATTAGTTTGGTGTCCCTAATAATCCTTTAGATGAGTGTATGATATGACACATCCCTACTATGTGCCATCTAATTAGTTGTGGTAATTTATTACACAGCAACAAGAAACATAATGTACGACATGAATGTTTTTAAGAGATGCTTACTTACTAAATCATTTTTTTTTTTTTTTGGCTCACCCTCAAGTCATTTTAGACGTGCATGACAGCAACTGTAAATTTAAAAGAAATTACAGAAAGCAACATAAAACTAGCCCAGTGCAACTTGTATGCTATATTTCAGATCTTTAAAGCCATGTAGTAGCTTTGTCTCAGGAACAGAACTAAATTTAAGTCCATATTTGATGAGAATCTTGACTACACAACTGCTCGTGAGAGTCCAGGGAAATGGTACACTGAAAGAAAAAATTATACATTTTAAATGCATCTATTAGGTGCAACTTGAGACAAAAATTAGCAGCTCCGACGAACCCCTTCTCCATGACCAAATTGAACGGATTATTAAAAATGGTCCTTGTATTGAAGTGTTCTTAAAGGTACAGGTTTTAGGACCTGCCACGAGAGGGCGCACTATCAAAACAATAACAATAACGTGGTTTGATGACGCTAAGAAGGAGCGTGGAATGATGGGATTTGTTGTCTTCTACCCAACCGCTGACGGCCATCAAATCAGATGGAAACATAAACGCGAGATCAACGATTTGCGCGAGTAGATTACATACAAAGTCAATGCAAAGACGCGATCAGACTATGGATCAGACGCGTCCTTGCGCGGGTCTAGAGACGCGGTCCCCCGCTTTTGGCATGTATGCCCCATAATACTAATCTTGTTGATCGTTATAATAGCATTCATTTTCTGTAAAGATACGAACTAAAACAACTCACCTGTCGAGTAAAACTCAAGCGAGATCGGCATCTTTTTCTAGGTGAAGTTTGTCACGAAGCTACTTCCGCTGTTGTCCATGACACTGTTGTCATTTGGTTTCTATATCAGAAAAGGCGGTAATAAAGGGTAACTAACGTCATTAGATTCATATCCATGCTACATACTCCAATACAATAGGTGTCGGTATGCACCAGATAAGATATGGTTGCAATCTGCCATAAAACGAAGAAGAAGAAGAAGAAGAACTTACATCATTGACAGGCGACTGCACTAGCCCGTGTCACTTTTTGGAATGGGAATTTGGAATTGGGAATACAAGTAGTTGAAAACTTATGATATCGTGGCCTAACGGTTAGCGACTCGGACTCGCAAACGAAAGGTTGTGAGTTCGAGTCTCGGGCCGGCAGGAATTGTAGGTGGGGGGAGTGCATGTACAGTTCTCTCTCCAACTTCAATACCACGAATTAGGTGCCCTTGAGCAAGGCATCGAACCCCCAACTACTCCCCGGGCGCCGCAGCATAAATGGCTGCCCACTGCTCCGGGTGTGTGTTCACGGTGTGTGTGTGTGTGTGTGTGTGTGTGTGTGTGTGTTCACTGCTCTGTGTGTGTGCACTTCGGATAGGTTAAATGCAGAGCACGAATTCTGAGTATGGGTCACCATACTTGGCTGAATGTTCACTTTCACTTTCTAGTGGTTTTTGGATATTTTACTGCAAATATCTTACAAATTGTATCTTTAAACCTCTTTTCATAGTAACTTGGTCAACATTACATTCACACCGGCATTTGTAGGAAGCTCAAACTATTATTATTATTATTAATAATAATAATAACAGTTTTATATTATCATTAACTCTAAGACAGAAATATATTATTGCATTTACATGCAAATAGGAATTGGGTAATTTACTGTAAATGCACTGTAAAAGAAAAAGGAAAAAAAATATTACACTTTACAATAGTAAAATTGCAGCAATAACTTGCATTTTAATTTCCTCACAAGCTTTTAACTCTGGAGTTTTTATTTTGGAGAAAAATGCAGGGAAACTTTGTTTCATGTTTACAAAAACTTTTCATTACGAATCTAATGAAATGCTAATGAAGTTCTTTAAATGCTTTAAATAAACTATTTCTGTTTTTAGAATGAATGTTATGAATAATTGCTTTCTTTATCTCAGCACATTTCAGCGTCATTTAAATTGATAAGAGTTATCTTTTTTCCCCTATTTGTTGCTCTAGATGAAAACAGTGAGTGTGGCTCTAGTTTTATGTCTCAATGTTGGAGTGGACCCTCCTGATGTAGTCAAGACATCACCTTGTGCAAGACTAGAGTGTTGGATAGGTGAGTTCTTCCATTTATCCACAAATCCATCCAGAAATTGTGTAACTTCCTTCATTTACATGTTCAGAGATTATATGAACTTAAAATGTAAAACATTCTTTATTCCATAAATATCTGTTGCAGTCATGTGGTATGGTAAAGTGGATTAACGGTTGTTTCATGTACCGTACATGATATTGTGTAATAAAGAAGGACATACTGAACAAATCTGAAGCAAGCAATGTGTTGGAAGTATGGTGATGAATACATTTTTACATTATAGTCTGCACTGATTTTTGTTTAAGTCAGTTTGATTAAATACACATTGGCTTTCTTTTATGATTTATAATAAACCAATTAAATGAATCCTTGCCTTAGAGGAAACATGATCAACATCTCTTATGTATTTCAGTAGTTTGATGTTTATGCAGTGCAGGTATATGTTTAAAAATTCATACAGAATTGATGTTTTGTTTGTTTATATCAGGCTTTAATCTAAGGATGGCTTTTGTACTTCTGGAAGTCTCTTTTGATTAAATTTACATAATCTGGCATTGTCTATAAAATAATATTGTGTTAATGTATAGTATACTCTATAATAATATGTAATAACATAATAGTGTGATAAAGTGTATTATATCTATCTTTCTTTATTTTCTAGACCCTCTGTCCATGAGTCCACAGAAAGCCCTGGAGACGATAGGGTCCAATCTACAGAAACAGTATGAGAACTGGCAGCCAAGGGTAAGAGCTGTCCTCCCTGCTGTAGCCTTGTGTAACACAAACACGTTCTCACTAGAGGTAAAATTAAATAAAAGTTATGTAAAAAATGTATGTAAAAAAAATAAAAAAAAAAAATAACACAAAACAGTGATTGTATTGTCACTGGTGCATCAGATTCATAGAAAAATATAAAGCCTAAAATAATTAGGACCTATGGTGGTGTCCTTGATTTAGGTGTGTAACTAAAGAAATTGTAATTATTTAGCCATTTAATTAATGGTGTCATCATTTTGCACAGTTTGGGGTGAAACTGTCCATGTCAAGTGGAAACTGGTTTATTTTGCTGGAACACAGGCAAAATAAACCACACCCAAACAACAATACAACTGAAAGGTTGCACTTCTTAAAATTACATGCTAATACAAAGTCCAGCATCTTTTGCCGCCATGTTGTGAAAAGGTTGTGTTTTGTTGCGGAAGCGAAAATACATTGTTTGGCCTTCAAAACAGGACACTGCTAGAAATCAGTGGTTAAGTTGTATATACAAGCCCTGATCCATAACAGTTTAACCCAAATATTCAGATGTGTGGAGTGCATTTTATGGAGGACTAGTTTCCTGATCCTGGGATAGTAGACTGCAATGCCGGCTATCATGACTCATAGGCTATAAGTACGTTTTCAAATTCAAAGGATTTGCCACTGATGACTCAAACGTGAAGTTTTGAGCAGTGTAGAGAGTAGTGCTTGTTGTCATTTCTCCGATCACAAATGATGACATGGTTTTATGTTTACACGGCATGGCATTGTGGAACGAGATGGAACTGTGTTCCCATTGGTCCCTACACAGTGTTCACTGCTCTCTACTCCCTGAGCAGGAGAAATCTGTTGAAGTTTACTTGTCTTCACAAACTGACAAATGTGACGACATATACATCTGTAAATAAATACAATTTAAATTCACGTCTCGCACACTTCAGTGGCCTTTTTATAGGTACATTTACGTTTGCTTTGAACTGAAATCATTGCAATGATACATATCCTGTGATGTCCACCCTCGCAGGGAATTTACGTTCGAATAGAACAAATGTTTGAAGCCATAAGAGAAACATACAGAGTCAGTGGGGTGTGAAGACTGGAATTGAGAACTGCTGACTTCAACCCTAAACCTACCCTCAAAGTAGGATAAATAAAGTGTTGGTAGCATAATCTGATTTGTAGCATTATTTGTTAGAACACCGGGAAACGGCATTGCATTATGTTAAGGGGTGTAACATTTTAGTCACACGTTTGAGGTATTCAACCAATCACAATGCACTGAAAAGCTGGCCAATCAGAGCACACCTTGCTTTTCAGACTGATGTGGTTAGTAAAAATCTACGCATTTCAGAAAGTCGGGGCATAGAGGAGAAGCAATAATGTACAGTATGTGAAAAATTGTGTTTTTTTTAAACCTTAAACCATGTAAACACATTTCAGTACACCAAATACACAAAATAATGTTATTTTTAGCAGTATCATATGACCCCTTTAAAACCACTGATCAGTGAAATTTGAATGATCGATATTTGCATTAACTTTTTCCACTGTGTGGTACGATTCAGCTCAGTATGGCTCAGTACAGTACGTCACAGCTCAACTCGTGTCGGTTTGCGTTACCACTGCAGTTTAGTACCGATTTAGAGTGGGCTGGATTTTTCACGTTATTTTTGTTGTGCTGCCTCCACTGCCTCGACTTGTGAAAAACTTTTGCATAAGTTTGTGCTATCAACGAGAGGAACGTCTGTACTTCCTCAACAGACAACGAAACCAACCAATCAGTGATCAGCAGAGTTTACACATCATGTTTTGTTAACTGTACAGTTCACTTGGAACCGCAAACGAGGTGGTATTAAAAAAAGTACAAGGTACTAAACACAGTGCACCATGCAGTGGCAATGCGACATTAGATGTTAAATGGGCATCCAGACTGAAGTCTTGAGCCCCTTTCACACTGCATGTTGGTCCTGAATAATTGCCGGATTGTCCGATTGATTCGAATCGATCCGGGATTGGGGACCTAGTAACATTGGCGGATTTAGTCACGGAACGGGCTCTATGTGAACAAAAGCCAGAACCAATGCTGTGATGTAGTGATGATGCATGTTATCGTGCGACTCTTTTACCGGGTGTTCGGAAGGTAGATTAACGCAGAAGGCAGACAGAAAAAAATATGTGCAAACTGTAATGAAGCAGAGATCAGTTAGTTCCTCACTATCCGCGCTGAAGCTGAGATTGTTCGCCAGCTTAAGGAAAAGTTAATGTGCCTAGCGTCTTTGACTCGTACATTACATGTCACATCCTGATTTCACCTGTCATTACAGGACCTTTACGGGTTGTGTATGAACGCACGTACATATTCCGGTTAATCACTGGCTGTGTGAAAGGGGCAAAATCTAGCGACACGGAAGCAATTGCCGAATTGTTGACAGGCTTAATCACTTTATTACAATTATGCAAAACTAAATTACAATGTTTACTTTCATGAGCCATCGCGTATTTACAGGCTTGCAGTAAGAAGTATTAAAGCTTACAAGCTTCCGTACGTCGTCTGCCCACAGCATCTTCTGGGATTTCTAATGGTTCGATTTTCTAAAGTCTGTATTTGATGCATCCTCGATATCAAGAACACAACTTGGCACTTTCATGCGTCCTTTATATTTGCGTTGTTGAGTATTGAAATTGAACTTCGACAGTTAATAATGACGTAAAGCGAGAACACAAGGACCCAAGATCGCTTAAGAACGCATTTTGAGAAATTGCCAATCTTGAACATTTAGTCCGTTTTACTTTTTAGGGTTGTGTCTTGTGACATCACATCATGTTTGTTTGTTTAGAAGTTCTTGGTCTGTGGGGTGTTCATATATCAGTCGAACCACAGAATCTGTTTGGAAGATTATTTTGTGCCCAACCAGGTTCAAATGGCAGTTGATGGCAGCAGATGACATCAGAGGGAAGTCGTGGCCTAATAGTCAGAGAGTCACTTATTTGCATGGTGGGGAATAAAACTGTCTCAAAACACAATTAAGCCTTCTAAGCCTTCTAAAGAAACTCTATTAAAAACAGAAATAGCTTGAACTGTTACACATACAGTTAACCCATGCATGTGCTGAAGTTGAGTAGATCTCACAAAAGCTAAAGAGAATAAATATTGTATCATTTTAGAAAGGCTAAGGCTATATGAAGATTTCTAATACATTAAAAGTTGCTAGAGACATAGTTCTAAGCCTTATTTCTTAGCTTAAAGTGTGTTGTACCATGAAACATTTGAGGGTGTTGAAGAAAAAGCACAATATCATAAAATGATTCATTCACGGATTTGTGTTGCACAACATCCGTCTGCACACACGGACAAGAATGACATCATATACCTCTGTAAATCAATACAATTTAAATTCACGTCTCACAAACTTCAGTGCACTTTGAATGGAACATGTACATTCGCTTCAAAATGGAATCATGGCGGAATATCCTGCGATGTCCACTTTGCAGGGCACTTGTTTCAAATAGAGCAAATGTCTGAAGCAATAAGATAAATGTACAAAATGTGCAGAGCATTGGGGCGTGAGGACTGGAATTGAGAACTGCTGCGCTAAACTACCACCAGGTGGCGCAAAGGAACAGATTGCGGACTGAATGTAATTGTAAAATGAGATAAAAGGAGGAAGTAAAACAACAATAACATTGATATAACAATGTAACATCTTTAAAAAACATTTATACATTTACAGTGAGTTAATTTCAAAACGTAAGAGGATATTGTTAACAAAAGTTAATTTTAGGCTATTTAACATGCACTGACATTTTAACCTTTTTAAGATATGAACAAGTAGGGCTGGGCGATAAATTGATTTTATCGAATTAATTCAAATGTGTAATTTACATCGGCTTGTTTGAAAGAAAATCGGTTTTCTTTATAACATCCACCGACGCTCCACTCAGGGCTCCCGTAGTTCCTAGTGGGTTCAACCCTCCCTCGCGGGTCTGCCACAGTTTTTTTAAATGTCTGAGCGTCACGGTTTTCACTCGCTCCAAGAGCCTCCATCACGAGTACAATTCATGTCGACAGCCCATAATATAACTGCATATTCAGTAAGAATTCAAGTTAAACCTATTTAGCTATGGCTTGATCAGAAGGTTTTAATGACTGCAATAGTCAAACAGGATGTTTAAGCTAGTTCTCAAGGAGTTTGTCTTTCTTTTACTGATTATTTACGGGTGAAAGCATGATTTAAATGATACAGCACATTCACAAGCACTTTCACAATAATCCATTCAAACAAATGTAATCTTACAGAGCTACTACATTATCAGTATCTGATTTTGAAATCTGTAAGAAATTCATTGATCTTTTTAGATAAAATAACTGACAAAAATATACTGTTATTTTCATCACAAACAAAATTTGCACAGCAGAAAGCAGGAATTATAGATTTAATGCTGACAATGTTATTAGTTTGGCATGTGGTAGGGAAAAAAAGTTTACACACAATAGCCTAAGCCACTTTGAAACTCTACTGTTATTTTATTATTGTTATTTTTTATATAGGCTACGTTATGAACATAACATTTCAAACATACTGAATTGCTTTGGCTACGAAGTGAAGGCGGAGCAACTGGTATCAGTGAGTGCGGGGTGATTAATAAATGCTTTGAGCGCGGAGGGGAAATTGTTGCTGCTCCACTCACATACTCTGCTGCCAAGTGAGAGATGTTTCACCCTGTGAAATGAAGACTACCGCGGCAGCACAAGCACATCATATCCACCAAAAAGCAATCTGCAGCAATTCTCGTTGCTCGGCTCGCCAAGCTTAACTTTTGTAGATTGCATGGCAGTAAATAATATGATGATATGAGCATGCAGTCAATACAGATTTTTAATAACAACATTAAAAACAACAAGGGCTGTAACATAACTCATTAAAAAAACAAGCATCAGGTCTACACGGACATGAGTGGCGCGATCCAACAAAAGACAGAAACCAATGATGATGTCTACACTGGACACGATCCCCATCAGTAAACTGATGCCTCATTTTATGACCAAATGTACTGACACTGAGTTCAGATGATTTCACACTGTAGTGTGAAACACTTTTAGCGAAGCGGGGCGTGCACAAAAACTCTTGTGTCTGGTGTAGACACTTAGACAGTGTCTGCACTATTTACAAATAAGTTATATATATATAACCTAAACCAGCGGCATAATGAGATGGAAATCTTTCACACCACAGTCCGAACTAAATGAAATATTGCTTGGTAATTGGTCAACAAAGTATTGATGGTAGTGTAAATATTGTCATAATAACAGTTGTCTGTAGTTTTGTTGATTGTAATCTATTAAATACATTTCTATCAAAGTTATGACATTATCAAGACGAATTTGTTCTGACAGAGTTTAACTCTATATTCTTGTCATATTTTATAACCATTATAGAAGCAATGGCAAATAAACTGTAATAATGTGAGAAATGTTCAAGGTGTCTGAATAAAGTTTGGTTTGTATATTTAATTTTTACATTGAAGACTATCCAGTTATGTTTTAAATTTAACTATTCAGTTTCTGTACCTGGGCACCTACAAACTTAAACATTGTGTAAATAGCAAAAATAAATAAAAATGAACGAACATACAAATTAAACAATTTCAAACAGGGCCCACTGGTACAACCTTCAGCGGGGCCCCGCAAACCCCAGTTACGGCCCTGCCTGTGGGTGTTGAATACTGTGACCAAACACCAATAACACTTGTTATTTTGGAAAGTAATGCCATAAAATAATTGTTAATTTACAATGTTATTTTACAATGTTACAATTGTTAAGTGTTCCTGTGTTCTTGATACTCAAGAAAAAGAAGGTGAAGGCTTCAGTTTCTTAATCTTAAGAAATAGTAGAATAACTCTTTAAATAATAAAACGTGTTACTTTCAATGAAATTCAATAATAAAAAAATACTTTTGAAAGGAATATTAATGGTATTTTATCGTATTTCGTGTAGGTCATAAATTAAAATCCTTATAGTCATAAAAAGGTCTTAAAAAGTCTTACATTTGACTGATTAAACCCTGCAGAAACCCTGGTTTGGTGTCAATATGTCAAAGCATTGCAGAGACACAGCCTTAAGTGTCATTTTGGCATCATGCCTCAAATTTGTCACTGTGCTATGCGAAAACAGTTTTGTCTATTGACACAAAATCTATAACTTTTTGTCAGCACAGTCTGAAGATCATCTGACACCATTTTGGTGAAACCGGACAAACGGTTGAGGAGGAGTTTGAAAAAGTAGGTTTTCAACATAAATCAAAATGGCGGACAGGAAGTTCAGCTACAATGGTGCATACAAAGTTTGGTGCAAATATGTCTTAAATAAGCTTTGCAGAGATACAACCCTCAGATGAAGTTTGGGATCTTTCCAGCAAATTATATTAGATTAGATTAGATTCAACTTTGTCATTATGCAGAGTACAAGTACAGAGCTAATGAAATGCAGTCAGCATCTAAACAGAAGTGCAAGAATATAGTGTTTTATATACATAAAAGTGCAGAGTAAGTGAAGCTATGATTTACAGAATGTACAGTGGAGTTGCTATATACAGAATTAAAAGTCCCGTTTTTCGTGCTTTTTTGAAGCTTTGATTGTGTTAACAGTGTGCAATATAACATGTGTTCATGTTTCGAGTTTACTTCAAAAAAGCCAGGAATAAAAACATTCTTACTTTGGCAATTGTGGCTTTATTTGAGAAATTGCTAAAGTGCAATGAACAACGTGCCCAAAATATAAGCTATTGAGAAACACATACTTATGCTCTACAACTTGTGCTTCAACTTGTCTGCCAGTGCAACAACAAGATGCATATTTTTGTAAACACAAACATCATACAACCCTGTCTAATAAAAGTGACACAAACATTCAGGGATGCAAACAGAAAGCAGAGTTATCGAAGCCCTCACCCCGCAGCAAATATCACAATTTTATATTTATATATGAATGTCAAGAGCTAAGAAGTGTATGTATTTATATAGCCTACACTGCACAAATAATATACAGCTAAATTATGCTCATTTTAAATGTATTGTGTAGGCTAGGTATAAAAATATAGGCTTTTAATAATTTTTCAGTGCACAAACCCGTGATAATATGAAACGCTTCAAAACAGTATGCACATCGCGGGTGCAGAATGATGTGCTCAAAGCAACATGGAGTCACAGTGTGCTGCGCTGCTCAAGTGCGCATTTAAAAGTACATGCAACCCCGCCCCAGGTGCAGCCCCGCCTCGATCTGCAGGCTGCAGCCGGGTGCTTCTCCAAAATAGGCAGAAATGACATGCATTGTGAACGTCAGACTTATAATAATTTTCGTTCTGTCTCATCTCGTCAATGAAAACTCGAAAACGTCTCATGTTTTAGTTTTTAGCTAGTCATCGTCGCGTTATCGTCATAAAAAAAGGTGCGTCAACAAAATCATTTTGTTATTGTCATCGTTGACGAAAACAACATTGGATTCCACTGTTATGTATCTGTGTGTAATGTTGTAGTAGCTCAAAGTTTTTTGCTGTTTAAACTTTAAACCATTCCTTTATTACTGTGATTACTGGTGAAAATAGGCAATGTGCTGAAATTTTAGAAGAGAATCAATTCATGGAAAAAATATAACTTGAAATGTGTGGATAAAAGGTTTCTGCCCAATGCGGCCATGAAGTACAGCTTGGAAGCACTGCATCTCCATCAATGAGAAAGTCTAGTTTATGCAAAGCTTTTAAGGTTAATAGTTGTTTTATGAATTGCAACACTTGTTTGTTTTTTACTAAAATTGACTAAAACTTGACTAAAACCTTTTTGCGTTTTCGTCGACTAAAACTTGACTAAAACCTTTTTGTGTTTTCGTTGACTAAAACTTGACTAAAACTATCAAGTTTATAAGTGACTAAAATGTGACTAAAACTAAAAAGCATTTTCGTCCAAAAGACTAAAACTAAAAGGGCTGCCAAAAACAACACTGCTGTATACCGCTGTTTTCACTGTCATAAAAACAGGCTGATGACTTCCTTGTTCTATAAAGCCCCTCCTTCAGAAACACGTAACAAGTTCTGATTGTGCCAGCGGTTCCTGTGTTGTGATTCGACAGCAGCTGAGTGCACGCTGCCCTCCTGGAAACACGATTGGGCTAGTTTTGAGAAGCAAGTGGGTAGGAGCATGTGCTGTAGATGTACTTATAATCACAGGAGCATTTTTACTGACGAGATGCGCATGAAAATCACATTCAATTTTTTTTTTGCACAGCCCTAACATCTAGTTAACAAAGCTAAACAGCGTTGCCCTTTGTGTAGTAAGTTACAGAAACTGTTAAACGCACCAACTTAAATAATAAAATACACTTACCAGTTGTGGTCCATAAACAACGCCTTCTCCAGACAAAGAGGGAACTGGCCCATATTTCAGGAATAATCTTTGTGCGAATCCAGCCTTAAACTGATTGAGATTTAGCAAGCTGTCCTCAGCAAAATGTGCTGAACATAGTTTTACATGTGGATTCTAAAACGGGAACAGAGTTAAACATAAATTGTAACCATTGATCTCTAAGTACAGCGTCCCTGGGAAGCCCAAACAAAGGTGATTGGACTCTGAGATGCAAATAACAGCGTTTCAACGACAAGGCGACAAACACAAACACAGCTGTTCCTCTTCTCTGTCGGACTGCAACAAGACCACGCCCCCCTTTTTTGTGTATTCCTGTGGGCGGAGGTTAGTCAAAAAACTGTTTTAGTGACGTCATTACTTCAGGAACTATAGAGGGATGTAGTCCAAACGGGTCATTTTTTTGTAGCCGAATTCTGTTAAATAAAATATCTCACTTGGCATTGAACTTTGAGCTTTAGAATTTTACAAATATTATTTATAGTCTAACAACAACTTTACACACCGACTAAAGTTTAAAACATGGGATCACGAAGAACGGGACCTTTTAAGTAGAGCATGTACAGGATATAAATAAGAATGCATGTAGGGTTTTATGTACATTGTGAACAACAGCAATGTAAGAACAGTGGTAATAAATATAGTTGGTTGACTTTACAATAGTAATTTTGAACAATGTATTTGAAGTAATCAGTAGTGCAATAATATTTTTATAGAAATAGTTTACTGTCCTATGTAGAGTAACAATGTTAGATAGTTTACAGTGTGATAGCTTGAACAATGTATAGTCCGTGCAAAAAAAAAAAAAAGAAAAAAAAAGTAGTGCAAGTACATGTATGTAAATACTGTGACCAGTGCAGTAAGAAAGTAGGTGTAGGTTAGATTGGTGGTGTGGAGTTCAGAAGTGTCACAGCCTCAGCGAATAAGCTCTTCATGAGCCTACTAGTGCGAGAGTGTAGTCTCCTTTAACATCTGCCAGATGGAAGGAGGGTGAAAAGTCCATGGTTAGGGTGAGAGGCATCCTTGATGTTCCTTGCCCTGCCCAGGCAGCGCTTATGATAGATAAATGGTCCGTTGAGCAGTTTTCACCACATGAGTGCTTTGCGGCAGTTTGAGAGCACTCAGTGGTACAGCGGTATAATTCCACAAGGATCCTGGGACTCAGGTGAACTTTCTTAAGGCTCCATAAGAAGTAAAGGTGCTGCTGTGCCTTTTTGACCAGGTTGGAGGTGTTATGGGACCAGGTGAGGTCATCAGGGATGTGGATTTCAAGGAACTTGAAACTGGACACACGCTCCACTTCATCTCCGTTGATGTAGATGGGTGTGTGTGTATGACTCCTAGTCCACCTGAAGTCCGCAATGATCTCCTTTGTCTTCTGGGTGTTTAGTTCCAGATTGATGGTGGCACACCACACAGCCAGGTGCTGCACCTCATCCCTGCAGGCTGACTCATCATCATCCTTGATCAGACCTACAACCATGGTGTCATCTGCAAATTTGATTATGGTGTTGGAGCCATAAACAGTAATGCAGTCATGGGTGAATAGGGAGTACAGGAGAGAGGGCTCAGTACGCAGCCCTGTGGCACTCCGGTGTTCAGGGTGATGGAGTAGAGGTTATCTGAGGTCTGTTAGTCAGAAAATCTAGAATCCAGTTGCAGATAGATGTGCTGATTCCAAGCTGGCTGAGCTTGGAGATCAGCTTGGAGGGGATTAACATATTAAATGCAGAACTGAAATCAATGAACATTATTCTCAAGTGTATTTTGACTGTCCAGGTTGGTGAGGACAGAGTGAAGTGCCGTTAAGATGGTGTACTCTGTTGTCCTATTGCGGCGATAGGCAAATTTAAATGGGTCTAATGTAGCAGGGAGACAGGATTTTAAGTGGGATGCAACCAGTTTCTCAAAGCACTTGGCAATGATGGGGGGGTGAGTGCAGCAGGACGGAAGTCATTAGGGATCGAGGCAGTGGAGTGTTTTGGTACTGGTACGATGGTGGAGGTTTTGAAGTTAGTGGGGACAGTTGTTTGGGCTAGGGACAGATGAAATTTGTGTTAAATGTGCTAAACGAAAACCGTTTCATGTGTCAACACGAAATCCATGATTTTTTGCCAACTTTTTTTCTAAAAATTGTCCGAGCCAAATTTGGTGAAAATCGAACCAACGATCTACGATGAGTTCGAAAAAGTGGTTTGTCAACATGAATTAAAATGGTGGACAGGAAGATTAGCCAATATTGGTAAAATTGGTGTCAGAGTTCTCGTCTTGATCCAAGAAATATATTGACATCAGTCAAATTATAATAAAGGTAAGTTAGCATGTTTCTAAATTTCATCATAACTGTTGACCACAAGGTAGTGCTGCCCCCAAACATCTTGAGTACCATGAGGGTATGGAGATGAAGATTTTTGTAATTAGTTTTGTAAAGATACGTCAATGCGTTCATAAGATAGGGGAAGTCGTGGCCTAATGGTTAGAGGGTTGGACTCTCAATCGAAGGGTTGTGAGTTCTAGTCTCCGGCCGGATGGAATTGTGGGTGGAGGGAGTGCATGAACAGCTCTCGCTCCACCTTCAATACCACGACTTAGGTGCCCTTGAGCAAGGCATCGAACCCCCAACTGCTCCCCGGGCGCCGCAGCATAAATGGCTGCCCACTGCTCCGGGTGTGTGCTCACAGTGTGTGTGTGTGTGTGTGTTCACTGCTCTGTGTGTGTGCATTTCGGATGGGTTAAATGCAGAGCACAAATTCTGAGTATGGTTCACCATACTTGGCTGAATGTCACTTCACTTTCACTTTCACTTTCAGATACAGCATTTTAGAACATAATAAAAAATGTCCGACACTCAAAATGGCTGACATTGGAAAACTGGGTATCATTAAATTCAGGCATGATGCATGAAATCTAACGAGACCAGTTTTGTGTTTTTTTGGCAAAAGCATTTGTAAGTTGAACAGAATTAGCAAAAAAAAAGCATTTTCCATATCTCCCGACCACTTGGGGCACAGTGCTGAAACACTGCAGGTAGTCTCAGGTCAAGCTTGTTATAACACACACCAAGTTTGGTCTAAATAGGCCAAACCGTTGCGGAGAGAGAGCCTCATGTCCACTTTTGCATGCCTTGCATAGAATTCGTTCACGTGCTATTCAGAAACAATATGACTAATCAAATTGAATTCCATAACTTGCTGCCTGCGTGGTTTGAAGATTATCTGGTTCAAATTTCGTGACAATCGGTTCGATTGCCTAGGACGAGTTCGAAAAGTAATTTTTATGAACAATAAAAAAAAAAAAAAAAAGTACAATTTTGAATTTTGGTGTCCTTTTGACTCAGCATGAGCCAAGGAATCAGAGGAAAAATAATTTTAATTTTGTGTTTTATGGTTCAAAAGTTATTAGCATAACATTTTTTTTAATGTTTTTAGACAAGTGGTGGTGCTAGAGAGTTTGAGTTAGAGACTCCAAATTTCCTATGGTAACTGTGCCAACTTTCCCACAAGCGGTGCTATGGGCTGCCAAAGACTTGTGGTGGAAGAATAAAATCACGGTAATGGATACAATAGGTGTCTACGCACCTTCGGTTCTTGGCCCCTAAAAAGACAGTACAGATCACAGCATACCCACTTTAGTTGAATTTTATTGAACTGAAAGCCGTTTTAAACAATACACAATTGTGCATTGCACATACATTAAATTTCATGTAAATCATCCATCATAACAAACGTTTTCTGTTTTATTAATTAATTTTTTTTTTCAATTGCAAGTAGACATTATTTTTCATACAGTTTCAAAGTTTCTTTCTCAAGTACACATGACAGAGATGGCAGAAAGCGCATCTTTTTTTCTTTATTTTACAGAAGTGCAACATTTTGTTTTGTTATGATGAGTGCATAAAAATAAACGTAGTCTTTATGGATTCTAAAGATTTATTACTTTTATCTGTATGATCAAAAATTACAGAGTATTTTAAGAGCAAGTTGGAGCACCGGTGCCTCCATCTGTCCTGCTGTGAGCACATTGCTGTTCAGTTTCCACTCACACTTCAATAGTGCACATTTCTGTTGGTTAACATAAGATTGAGCAGCTATGTAAAGTTGATACTACATTTGCATTTACATTTAATCATTTAGCAGACGCTTTTATCCAAAGCGACTTACAAATGAGAACAATAGAAGCAGTCAGGTCAACAAGAGAACAACAACAGTATACAAGTGCCATGACAAGTCTGAGTTAGTCTAGTATAGAACGCATAGCCAGGTATTTTTTATTTATTTATTTATTTTTTATGAAAAGACAAGAAAAGGATACTACATACATCTTTTAGATGAAAAGCTATATTTTAGTTCGATGAATGATAGGCGGGCTTTTGGATGTCCTGCCCAATCTAGACTAATGTATTACCACATAGACCAACCATTAACAATCTGTCCGTCATGCTTACGTCTTTCCCTTAACCAGCCATACCAAAGCAAACATGAGTAGAGCATAAAGAGACAGGGCAATTAGAATTGAGTTCAAAATTAAAATATAGGCCTACAGTTTATGGTTTATTTCTTAAAAGGTAGGCTATAATTTTATATAAAGTCGGGGATCAAATTGTTATTACGATTCCCGCCCACTCCCACTGACATTTTTCCTGTCCCTTCCCAATTCCGTGATTAATAGTGATTTTGTTGACCCACGGGAGTGCCAAAAAATGTGTGTAATGACTGTATAAAATAGCATGCAGTAAAAGCCTTTATGTAAAGGTCTTTCTTTTAATTTTCTGATGTGTAGACTGTAGCCTAAGACTATCCCACATTTTAAAATTAACTCACTGTAAATTTTCTAAAGGTTTTTAAGTATTTAACAGTGTTATATTATAATGTTATTGTTGTTTTACTTAATTGTTTCATCTCTGTTTACAAACCCAAATTTTACAATTATAGTCTGTTTGAAACCCGTCCCTTTTTCGCGAATAACACTCGACTGACTTGGAGTAACACTGTGGCCCTGCGGTGGTGGTACACGTGGTGGTAATAGGCATAAACCACTGTCTGGCCAACTGAGATTTAAATATGGAAAATTTGGTATGGAGATAAAGGTTAATATCATGATTTTGCACTAGTACTACAACGCACTGTTACTGTATAGTAGCAATGTTTGTTGTTTGCTTTTTGGATCTGAAGGAGCATTTGCAAACTTCTAACTCACAGTTTGTCATTTCAAATATGTATGTTTATCTATATATTGATAGTAAATAAGCTATAATCAGCTGGTGGATTCATACTTGTTTTTTGTTGTTTTTCTTTAAGCTGTAGAGAAACATCAGGTGTTTGTTCTTTTGGCCCTGTAATGTATAAAGCTGCCAACTCAACAGGCTGTGTTACTCCTCATTTCCTCCCTTTTCCCTTCTCTGTAGTGGTAGTGCTGAA
Organism: Carassius auratus; assembly: GCF_003368295.1. Taxonomy (NCBI): domain Eukaryota; kingdom Metazoa; phylum Chordata; class Actinopteri; order Cypriniformes; family Cyprinidae; genus Carassius; species Carassius auratus. Next base: position 195,185 of record NW_020523792.1, on the reverse strand, counting down.
TATCTGCCAAAACAGGCATCTGACAAGGACCTGAGAGAGGGACCTGTGAAAAAGTCAGACATTTCAAGTCAACACAGACAAAAATTGAACAAATTTGGTCCTCTTATCTGTTTCATGGAAATGGCTTGCTATGGTTGGTTTGGCTCTTTTATTTTTTATTTTTTTTTTGCAAGCATGGAAATTGTTTCTGAGAAATTTATGTAGAGAGGTTTTGCCAGTGAAGTTCTGAATAGTAGTACATGATGAAGTGGCATACATGAAGTACAGATGGTTAGAAATTAAAGGAAAATCTGGATAATCAGGTATCTTTATTATATTGTGAATTGAATTAATTGTTTGGTCAACTTGTCCTTTTAGAGGGTAGGATCACTGTGGGGCAGCTGTGTCCTAATGGTTAGAGAATTGGACTTGTGACCCATAGGCCTGAGGTTCGAGTCTTAGTACGGGTGGGAGGAGTGAATGAACAGCGCTCTCTTCCACTCTCAATACCCATGGCTGAAGTGCCCTTGAGCAAGGTACTGAAGCCCCCAATTGCTCCCCAGGCAAAAAAAAAAAAATCTGCCTAATGCTCCGGGTGTGTTCACGGTGTGTCTTCCCTTGGATGGGTTAAATGCAGAGCACCAGTTCCGAGTATGGGTTACCATTCTTGGCAAATGTCACAACTTTCTTTTTTTTTTTTTTTTTTACTTTCACTGCAAATCAGTGCAGTTTTTCTTTACCCAAATGAACATGTATGGGAGATTTTTAATTTCTGAGATTTAAAAATTGAGATTCAATTTTGAGTTTCTGGCTTGATTTGGGTTCACTTGTTCCTTTAGCAGGAAGGATCACTGCCGGTTTTCTCAACCCAAATGAACATCTGAGGGAGATTATTAGACCAACGTGTGTGAGAGAACGCTTCACCACCATCATCCAGTGTGGAACCATCAACACAAAATTATGAAATATCTTTTGGGAACATGGTGTTCAATCCATCCAGTTGACTTGTAGAATCAATGCCAAGGTGCACTGAAGCTGCTCTTGTGGTATGTGGTGGACTAACACTATATCAAGATACTTTTTGTTTGATTTTCTTTTAAAAGGGTCATGAACTTCCTTTTTTTATTATTATTTTGGACTGTTCTCTGAGGTCCACTTATGTTATCAGGATTTTTACATCAAATATCATCAAATTTCCGAAGTAATAGGTTATTTTCTGTCCTGTTTCAACCTCAAATTCTGTCTCCCACTCCCGACCCCTCCCCCACCTCCCTGTCTCAGAATGCGCTATTTGAATAGGTGTGACAGATAGATCCGGAAGTAAACACCCACTGGTATGATCGGCTAACAGTTGTGTATGTTTGACAGTTTGGGATACCAGTCAGACGATGTGCCATTCCTGGCTGTGGAAAAACATGTTTCTAAACGCTGCCAAAGGATCCCGACATCAGAGAACAATAGATTCAGTTTAATTTTAGTGAATGTCCCAGTCACTTCAATGCTTATCACTTCGCTGCTTATCATGCAGTCACTTGTCTGATCAGTAAATAGAGCACAAAATATTAATTTGACATATTTTTATTACCTCAACATGACTTGCAGTACCCATTTGAGTGTCCGTTATCCGTTGTAGCAGTTGTGGTTGTATCAATAACAGACCACAGCATCAGAGTTGTATTGCAAGGAGCCATGTAGAAATGAAATGAAAAATGAATGATGCATGGTTCTGCCCTTAGCATGAAAGTTACAAGATTGGATGATAACAGATTGAAGGCATAGTGATCAATCCAGTAGAGCACTCTGAATCGAACTGAGCTTTGCTGAAACATCAGTATACAAGCTGTCTGTTCTTCATGCAAATAAATCAATGGTTCACAGTCACACTTTGTCCTAACTAGGTGTAACGTGACAAGATTCTTTCAGTATGCAATTTGTGGGCCCTATTGTAAAGATCTAAACAAAACGTGTAAAGTGCATGGCAGCATTTAAACTCTTTAAATAACAAAGAAAAAACATTGCGCCAGTCTTTAGACCAGGTCTGAGTTGGTCTATGGCGCAGTCTATTTTCAGCTCCTTAAATTGCATTGCACCAGCAATGCGCCTGAACACACCTCTTTTTTAGACCAGCGTGCCCATGAGCACAAAAATGAGCGCAAATGCATTTGCTAATTAAACAACGTGACGCTGGACGGGAAAATGCGAACGGCGCTGGACTGAAACAAGCAAACACACTTGCGCTGCGCCTTGCGTCGCATTGCAAGAGGTGTAGTATATTTTCACATTTAAAGCCAAAATGCTGTGTGAGAACTGTTTGTCGAATTATTTTCGCTTGTGTATTATTTTGTAATGTATGCATAACTGAAGCACATACAACTAAGAGAACATACCTGATATTTTAATACTTCTGTGACAGTCCTCCACAAAGGATCCTTTTTATGCACACTTTTTCTTTGTATAATTGGTCCAATGAGTTTTTGATGATAACACTGCAAAAATAGAAACCCAGCAAGTTACTGTGTCTGGCTCTTTCAATTGTAATAACCTTCCAGAATTTCTGGAACACAGCACTTAAATTTTATAGATTTCTTCTATTTTAATTTAGTAGTACATAAAACTATTACTAAATGAAATAAGTCTAATAAAATGAGACTGGTTGTGTCCTCTGAATTAAACAAAGTGCGGAATTTCTGTTATAATTCTGATAGCAGTCTCAAATAGTCAATTGCCAATAGATTGTGTCAAAGCAACTGAACTAGGGCTGCACGATTTGGGAAAATTGTCATATTGCGATTATTGAGGTCAATATTGCGATATGCGATTGCGATTATAATAAATGGTATCGTGAGTCAACTTGATGGGTTTTTAAGGAAAATGCACACACAGATTAGTAATAATGCTGAAATGTGTATTTGTAAAACTAGAAATGGTTTCAAAATAAATAATTTTTAGAAAATGAAATAACATTCTTATTAATGTAAACTTATTTTCTCAAATATATAGCTAAATTAAATAAAACAATAAATAAAAACATACACATTTTCACAAAAATAAGATATTTTAAACATTTTGTCCATACAAACAGGGACATTTACGCAGGAGGTAACATACTGAAAATAAAAAAAAACAACAACTGCATATACAATTGTTGTTCAAAGTCAAACCACTAAATCTTATTTTTTTTTTTTTAAATGACCAACTGGTACTTTTAAATCCTCTTTCTAAACAGTTAAACTGATCACATTAGAGGTTCTTTGCCAAAAAGACAAGCATGTCTACTTTCTCTGGTTTCAGACAGGAGCGATGATTCGACACAACATTACCACTAGTGCTAAAAGCTCTCTCTGATGCAGAGCTTGTTGCTTGTATGCCCAGATATTTCTGTGCTAGTTTGCATAGCCTAGGGAAGTTTACTTTGTGAAACTTCCACCATTTCAGTGGATCTTCTCCATGGTCTACACATGGCATGTAAATGTAAGCATTGAGTTCAGCGGTCACTGCTTCTCTAAACTGTGCCATGGAATCAAATGTGGATGACAATGATGTTCTTGGTGCTGTGCATGTGGTTTCCTTGAAGAAACTGGCCAGAGTTTTCTTCTTGGCTTTAGCAGCAGGTGGACTTTCCACATCCAGGCTATCATTCTCCATCACTGCAGTGCTTTGGGCAACAGACTGCTGCTGGTGAATTTCCTGAAACAAATATTAAAAAAAATGCATGTTTTAGAAATTTGTTAGATTGAATTCTTACCAGTTAGGTAAACTCTGGTTTTACTCACTATCAATTCAGAGATGGCTCGTTCCTTCAAGGTCTGGGTCTCCTCTTCACAGATGTATTGAGTTCTGAACCTTGGGTCTAGGAAAGTGGTGAAGTTTAGCAAGTCCTGTGTGCCTTCATATTTGTTGTTGAGGTAGCGAAGGATTTTTGTTTTCAGTGATTTGGTCAGTTCAGTGTCTGCTTCGACTTCAGCCAGCACTGAGGTGTTCAGAAGATGCAGAGCAGGTTTCACACAAGATATGCTCACATAACTCTCACCAGATAAGGCATCTGTAAAGTCCTGGAGTGGGCTTAGTGCCTTGTTTACAGATTCCAAGACCTCCAGGTCCTGCCATGAAGGGAGTAGGTGTCGCACTTTGCGGTCTGTAGAGAGAACCTTGGACAACGCACTTTGCTGCTCCAGGACTCTTGCTATCATTTTCTGAGTGGAACCCCATCGTGTTGAGCAGTCTGTCACCATGGCATGCTCTGGGAGGTTCAGCTCTTGTTGTGCTTCCTTCAAGGCCACTCTTTTCTTCCAACTATGGGAGAAGTGGCCCACAATCTTCCTGCATATCCCAGTAGCTCTGTTAATGCATTGTGCATTATCTTTCAGAGCATTTTCTGTGAATGATAAGATGAAAAAAAAATGTAATACAAAATACAAAAATCAATGACAACACACACACACACACACACACACAGTGTTTTCATCAAATCATGTCACCACTCTAGGCCTAATAGTAGTAGGCAAATAGCTATGGCAGATTTGTTCTTTACACTCTTACAGAGTTATGTTTAATGCTAATTATTAGCACTTAATGAAATAGGCTACTCCTAGTATCTTTTGTGATACACATAATTTTACACTGTATTTAAAATGATTTCATTAATAAATCGAGGGTACAACTGCCCCTAACCCCATAGTTGGCCGGTCCTGTAATGAGTAGTAAATCTCCATCACGTGTGTGCTTTCAGCAGCGCTTACTACACAGAGCTGCTCTATCTGAAACACATATGTGATGGAGATTTACTACTGATTACAGGACCGGCTTTACTGAAAAGACGTGCATTTGCATGCGATTTGTCGTACTGCCCGTCTAATAACAAAATATGAAATCAATTTAACTTACCAATGGCCAAATGAAGTCTATGCCCAAAACACTGGATTCTAGTCCATTGATTAAGCTCCACTGCTTTGACAATGTTGGTGCCGTTGTCTGTAGTGATGGCGACCTGACGCTCCTCACAGAGGTCCCACGCAGCCAGTGCCTCTCTCAAGCCAAAGGCTATGTTCTCTCCTGTGTGGTCGGCGGGGAAATACGATGTTTGAAGGCAGCGGCTTTTCAATTCAAACTCCTCGTTGACAAAGTGCACAGTCAAGCTAATATACGGTTCACTTGTCCTGCTTGACCACAGGTCCGTAGTGGTTGAAAAGAACGTCACCGAAGCCATTTCCTTTTGAACTTCGTCACGGCGCGAGTTATAAAGTTTAGGTATCGCTACTTGAGAGAAATAGTTTCGAGAGGGCAGCTGGTACCTCTTGTCCAGTGTGCGGATCATTTTCTGAAATCCCACTTTACTTACGGTGTGTATGGGCGTCATGTCTTTTGCCAAGTAGTGGGTTATGGAGTCGGTGATTTCTTTATGTCTATGCGAAGACTTATCATATGGCGTGAGACTTGCAAACACATCTGTAATTGCGCATTGTTTTGTTCGGGGAACAGCTTGTGCCTTGTTTCCTTCACCTGTCTCTTTACTAATCTGGGTTTTCATCGTCATGCATTCATCATATTTTTCTCTGTGCTGTTTCAGGTGCTGATATAAATTTGTCGTATTGCCACGTGATGTAGCGACTTTAATTTTGCAAATCTTGCACAGTACATCTCTCTGCTCAGTGTCAGTAATCTCAAATCCGAAATATCGCCATATAACAGAGGTAGAGTTTTTTTTGGCTACCAGATCAGTCTCCTCGGCATCCATCTTCGTTCTGGTCTCTCAGCGCTGCTCACAAAAGTGAACACGCACGCCACACGTGCACTTGCTTATACTGATAGACTGTCAGATCTTTTTTTTTTTTTCATCTTTTTTTGTTTGTTTTGTTAGCGGCACGAAAAATCGGCAAACTGTTCTCAGAAAATGTGTGTTTAAGTCCACACACTTATTTATTTAATATAATCGCAACATTTCCCGTCATATAATCGCACAGGCTGACATCGCGATTGCGATTACGATACGATTAATCGTGCAGCACTAAACTGAACAGCATAAAATTGGAAAATAGTGTCTCAATAATGCAAAAAAGCAGTTCATCATTGAATTCCATGATGTCGTCATCCAGCTCATTTCAGTTTAAATGATATCTGTGCAATCAAGTCGATGAAATCGCTGGAAATTAAGTGTCCCCAGCTAAGCAAGCCAGAGACAACAGCGACATGGTACCAAAACTCCATTGGTGAAAGAACGAAGAAAAAACCTTTGTAGAAACCAGGCACAGTTGGGGTGCCAGTTCTCCTCAGATTGTGCAGAAGAATCATCTGTGTCCTGTAATCTTGTCTCGGTGGCCGTCTAGGACTGTGGATCTGTCTCTGGGGCTCATCTAGTTGTCCTGGTCTCTGCTGACATTCAGGGCTGTAGAGTTCCCCTCTAGGTGCTGATCCACAATCTGAGCTGGATACGTACTGGATCCGGACAAAAATGCATCATGCATCAATTATGTTGTGGGATAATTAAATATATTCTAAATAAACTAAAAAACATACAATTATATAGATTTATTTTGTCATCACATTCTTTCTTGTAACTTCTCCCTCTCAGTGACACACAGCTGACTGAAAGGCTCATTATGCAGCTCATTATGCAGGTCTTTGTCTTCTCAGGTGTAAATCACAATGATATTCATGATAGTTGATGCCTACTGACTTTTACCAACAAAAAGTGTGTTAGAAAATATATTGTTTTCTGTGAGTAAGTAAACAAGATGATTTTCACATAATTTAGAAAGAAAAAATTCTAGGCTACAAGCTCCAGTTCTCAGAAGTCCTGTGAACCAATGTTCTGTATGCGTTTTATTGCCTTATTCAAGTGATTTAACATTTTTAGTTTTTCATTAACCAAGCATTATTTTTTTTTCTCAAAAACACAACCATGTACATACATGCTGCTCACATATTATTATAACCCAGTTTGTGCTGATTACAGTGGGACTAGACTTTAGCAATTTGGATATGTATAAGAAACTGAAAAAAGCACAAATGTCAGGACATGACAAAACTTCTCCAGGCCCCAAAATACCCTCCGACTCCAGAGGGTTAAAGGGGTCGACTGATAAGGGGTCAGTGAGCTTCTTTGATATGGAAGCAGTTTGACTGAATGTAGCTCTCAAAGGCCCTTTTTTAAAATTAAGTAGAGTGGTGAGGGAGAGGAGCGGGGGCTGTGATTGTCAGTGGAGGCAGCCTCATGCTTAAGTCAGCCTCTGGGCTAGTGTCTGCTATGGGACCTGGAAGCCACTGAGCAGGAAAAGGGGTTAGAAACCCTCTGTGGTTTAAAGGTGTTTTGGTGCCCAGGAGACATTTTGACATGCCCTGACATTTGTTCAGTTGCTTATAAATGTTTAAAGTCTGAAAACACTGTATTCAGCACAAACTGGGCTACAATAATATGTGAGCATTTGGGTTTTTGTGAAAGCAATGCATTGTTTGTGGAAAACAAAAACTTTGATGTCATTGAAATAAGGCAATAAAATACATACATTTTGTTCACAAGACTTTTGAGAACTGGACCTTTTTCAAAATTATATGAAAATAATTTTGTTTACTCGCTTACAGAAAAAAAAAATTACTGATTTAAATTTTCGAAGACACTTCTTGTTTTGAAAGAGCATATGCTAGGAGGCGTGAATGATCATGAATAATAGAGTGATTCACACCTGAGAAGACAAAGGCCCACATAATGAGCTGCATAATGAGCCTTTCTGTCAGGTTTGTGTCTGAGAGGGTAGAGTTACAAGAAAGATAGACAAAATAAATGTATTTATTTTTTGTTTGTAGTTTATTTTTAATATAATTAACTATCACACAAAATTACTTGAGATTCACTTGTGAGTGCAGTTAAACAGTTTATTAGGAACAATCAAAGCTGAATTTCAAAACTGAATGATAACAGAGAAACTGGTGGCTAGGCAAAAGACAATCTTGAGCAGCAACATCACTTTAGGCATTCTACAGCATGGTACAGTGTGTTCAGGCCATCCTTAAAAATATTCTTGTTTGTCGTAACCCGACCGACCCTGTCAATTTAGCGCCGACTCAATTATTATTATTTTTTTTTGCTTTTAGTCCGACCGACTTGCCGATTGTAAATTTGCGTTAAGACCGACCATTTTTTTTGTTACTCTTCAAACAACTAATACAAAAGCAATTGAATACTATTAATTATATTTAAGTATTGTGAATATATAAATTGCCTAGGCCTACATACAAATGAAGGCTATCTTCTTTAATAAAAAAAAAAAAAAAAACCTGTGATGTCACCTATGTTTACATTATTGGTTAACGGATGTCACACTATGGCCTGTGCGTTCGCTTCGTCTCATACTCTCAGTCAGAGTCAACGGTTCGCGTTTGGTAATGATGGCTGCGGCTGCAGTAAACAAAATGTTCCCGGTCTCTTTTCAAAGTCATATGGGCTCGGGCACCATATTGCATCTAAAAAATTCATTAAAACAGTTCGACACCGCTTTATCTTGGCACGAAGTTCTGGAAAAACTGTGCCCAGATATTTTCCCATCCCTTCTCCCGTCTAGTCTAAAACCGTGACCGTGTCGACTGTCACTTTATGTCGAAAATATATTGCAAGAATCAACCAACACAAGTTGGAAAATAGGAAATTGATTTTAACGACCCTCTCTTGGAACGCGTCCAGGTTTTTTTTTTTTTTTTTTTTATACAGGCATCACAGAGCAACTACATCTTGGGCACCCTTTAGTTTTCTATTGAGCCAGGACACACACACACATAACAGCAAATACTACTTCTGCTCAGTGTTTCTCTTTTTACAACAGAAATGTGAATTCTGCCGGTATTCAGACAGAATCGAGCAAAATATTACTGCACGTTTATTCAAAGAATTAGAATACATGACTGTGACAACACAAACAACATATTTAAAATAATGTTTATGAACCAATTATTATTAAGTTGCTTAAAGAACTATAAACAAAACAGCGTCATGTATGCATGCATTGTTAAATAAATAAAAAGGGTGGAAAACCAGTCACACAGAATACATTTTTTCATTTAAAAACATGAGATGCAGTGGGATGGCAAACAAAAACCCAACATCATGGATCTTGCAAGACCGGTCTTCACCAATCACCAACGCTCACAGTCCCCTGATTATTAACCAGCCACACCTGCCCCTCATCACAGAGCCAATAACTGACACCCGTACTCACCCGTACTCACCCCGTCAAGCCTCCAACAGGAACAGTCTCCTCGAACCTGTCTCCTGAACTCCTGCAAACCAGACGTAACGTATACTCACCCTTGTGTTATGCTAACCTGTGTCCTTGTTATAATGTTCCCAGGACCGTGGATCACTGTGTAACATCCTGTTATTTGACGGTCGCTGTAGTCTCCTGTGGTTATCCCGAGCTGGTACTGTCTTTGGCATCTTGGAAGGAAGAGAACATTAGTGAGTGATCTGTGACTATCCACTTCTCCAGCAGCGGCTAGTTTTTTCTTTGTTCCGAAGAAGGATGGAGGATTGAGATCATGCATCGACTACAGAGCCTTAAATAAAATAACGGTAAAGTTCAGCTATCCTCTTCGATTAATCCCATCTTCCCTCGAACAGCTCCGGGATGCCTGTATCTTCACCAAACTAGACTTATGGAGCGCATACAACCTGGTCAGGATTACAGAGGGTGATGAGTGGAAATCACCCCAGCTGGACACTACGAATACTTGGTGATGCCGTACGGTCTAGTAAAAACGTTCCCTCAGTTTTCCAAAGCTTCATGAATAAAGTCCTCCATGAGTACCTGAACCATTTTGCTCTTGTTTATATAGATGACATCCTCATTTACTCACCAAATAAAAATTATCACCAGTATCATGTTGCCAAAGTACGCCAACGTCTCAGAGACTTCTTCCTCTTTGTTAAAGCTGACAAGTGTGTCTTTCATCAACAATCCAATTAATTCCTAGGGTACACGATCAGCAAGGAAAGGGGTGAAGATGGATGATCGAAAGACCCAAGCCATTACATCGTGGCCAACACCCAAGACCATCAAGGAGCTACAAAGGTTCCTGGGTTTCGCTAACTTCTACCGCAGATTTTTTTAACAAATACAGTATGATTACTGCACCCCTTACCTCTCTCTTAAAGGGAAAACCCAAGATTATCCAATGGTAACGTGAAGCTTAAAAAAATTCCAAGCTTTGAAGGATGCGTTTACCACAGCCCCCCTGCTTCAACATCCAGATCCTGAGAAAAAGTTCATAGTTGAGGTGGACGCCTCCACAACTGGCATTAGCGCCATCCTGTCCCAATATTCAGAGAACACATCTGAACCTATGCCCTTTGCCTTTTTCTCTAGGAAGTTGGAAATTATGATATAGGAAACCGAGAACTCCTAGCCGTGAAACTGGCGTTAGAAGAGTGGAGACATTGGCTGGAGGGGGCCAGACAGCCATTTCTTGTGCTGATGGATCATAAGAACCTTCAATACCTGAAGGAAGCCAAGAGACTCGACCCTCGTCAAGCCAGGTGGGCTCTATTCTTCACCAGATTTCATTTCCAGATAGCCTATTGTCAAGGATCAAAGAACACTAGAGCTGATACTCTATCTCGTCTCCACGCCCTTGAGGAAACCCCTGAGGAGCCAGAGCCTATCTTGCCCACCAAGCTGTTTGTTAATCATATTCAATGGGACTTAAATGAAATGCAGCGCAAGTACTGGTGGCCAGGAATGCACAAGGACGTCCAAGAGTTCATCCAGGGATGCATTCTCTGTGCCATGATTAAAGTCCCATGACAGCTACCCACAAGAAAATTAGGTCCCTCAACTATTCCACATCATCCTCGGTCTCACATTGGGGAAGACTTTGTTACCGACCTTCCTGTTTCTGATGACAAGACATGTATCTTAGTAGCTTTGACTGATTTTCTAAGGCTTGCAAACTAATCCAATTACAAGCTCTTCCCACAGCCTTTAAAGCTGCTGAACTCCTTTTCGAACATGTGTTTCGGAACTTTGGAATCCCAGAAGACATCGTGTCAGATCAAGGACCACAATTATTTTCCGGGGTATGGCGAGCATTCTTCTCTTTACTCAATGTCACGGTCAGTCTCATTTCCGGCTATCATCCCCAGGCAAATGGACAAACTGAGCGCAAGATTCAGGACATCAGTCGCTGCTTACGGACCTTTTGCCATCAGAACCTAACCCCATTTCAATGTGTCCTAGGCTATCAGCCTCCGCTGTTTCCCTGGTCAGGTGAGCCCTCAGAAGTCCTTGCTGTTAATACCTGGTTCCAAAACAGTGAGAGAGTTTGGGACCAGGCCCACCATCATCTCCAACAGGCCATGAATCATAACCAGCGCTTTTCTGATACTCATCGAAAGGCCGAACCCGACATACCAACCTGGCCAACTGTGTGGATCTCAACTCGAGACATCAGATTGAAGCAACCTTGCAGAAAACTCAGCCCTAAGTACATTGGACCTTTTCCCGTTGAACGACAAATTAACCCTGTCACTTATCGTCTACGTCTAGCTGCTTAATATCGGATACATCCCACCTTTCACTTTTCCCTGCTAAAGCCCCATCACGCTCCTGTTTCTGTTCCTTCCACAGACCCAGTCCCTGACAATGACCATACCCCCCCCCCCCCCCCCCCGTTGCCACCCATTGACACTAAACTCATCTACACTGTATGAGAAATACTAAACTCCCAACGTCGTGGTGGGCGACTGGAGTATTTGGCTGACTGGCAGGGCTATGGACCAGAGGAAAGATGTTGGGTACCTTGTCAGGATATCCTCTAACCCAACCTGCTCACAGACTTTCATACTCAGCATCACGAAAGACCCGCTTCACGACCCAGAGGCAGACCCCCAAGGCATCAGAGAGTTGGGTCCACGGCGCGGACCCTGGAGGGGAGGGGGAGAGGTTGTGACAGGGATCTGGCAAGCCCGGTCTCCACCAATCACCAATGCTCACAGTCCCCTGAATATTAACCAGCCACACCTGCCCCGCATCACAGAGCCAATCACTGACACCTTAAAAGCATTCACCCGTACCTCAGTTCCCCATCAAGCCTCCAACAGGAACAGTCTCCTCGAACCTGTCTCCTGAACTCCTGCAAACCAGACGTAACGTATACTCACCTTTGTGTTACGCTAACCTGTGTCCTTGTGAGCATTCCATCTCATTAAGTGAGCAGTCTCTGCGTGGGGTCTGCCCAGACAGATGGCATTCTCATTGCTATTCTGCATCGTATAAGTTTCCCTGCATTGGCCACACTCGCCGTGCGACATTTTCAACAACGTCACTAGAGTTTGATCTTTTAGGGCTTACCTGCTAGAATAAGCTCTTTCAGAATTGCAGTATAGCAGCAGGGAAACAGGACTGGAACTGCTGAGGTTTGAAAAGAGCCTGTCAGCAAGCAGGGAGGTCTCTGTACAGCTGCAAAGGCATGTCAACAACGAGCAGGCTTTTCAGGATCAGTGATTAGCGTTGAGTCGACACTGAAGGAGAAAAAATCTGAGAATCCTGTGGTGAATGCCTGCTTGTATACCCAGAGCCCCCCCTTTGTCAGGCTTGGTGGGCTTTGTCGCCATAGGCTCATTGGTGTAATTTTTTTTTATATACTGCATGAACCACAGACAAAGGCTTCAGGAGAAAAAAATACTTTTTCCAATATGCGTTTAACAAGATGCAGTAAGAGTGTAGTATCGAAAGGGGACCCTAAACACAGAGAACCATTTCAGCAGTAAAAAGGTTTTTCAGGATGTTATGGTCCTAAATAGAACTGGTTTTACTTTTAAAGAACCATCTTTTTTAAGAGTGTACCTTAAATTATTTTTGGCTAAACTACATGCTGCCTGTGCAGTTTTATGTGTGTTATCAATTAATGAGGAAGATCTTTAGATATAAATGATAGACTATAGATGTCTGGGGGTGATGTCTTGTACAATTTCGTACTCCTGTTTATTAAAAGCTCCAAACAATTATGCTTGTTTTATTCTACTCAATGAGGCCTTTCAAATGACATATGACACATGACTATCCGAGCTGTATGATATTTTGACATTAAGTACATGAGCCTAAAAAAAAATATTTTACATAGTTTTTCAGCAAATAACTTGGCAATACTATGGATTTAATAAGTGTCTACATTCATTTGCAAAGCTTTTTGTAGATCGAGGCAGTTGAAGTTTCGAGGTTTGAAAAATATGATTAGTAATATTGTTGCAGAGGGGACTATATGTATATACATATTAGGGCCGGGACTTGATTATAAAAACTAATCTAATTAGAGGCTTTGTAATTAATTAATCGCATTTTAATCGCATATAAATATTTGACCTGAGAACAGTGAGAAGTAATTTTTTTTTCACATGGATTTATAGTATTCCATTGAATAATGACTGAATACATAAGCTTAAAAAATATTGTTTATTTTTGATCAACCAAGTCTAGCAGACCAGTGCAATTTTTGCCATTAAGTGTAGCAATAGCATATTTAGAAACAATTTAGAAATAGTACATTTCAGAAATTCAGGTAGCTTATAGGTGCTGGAACCTTCTGTAAACTGTTTTTTTAAGTAAAACACAATACTGTCAAGTACATTGAGAAAATCGGAAACCCTGACTATTAGAAAACATCTCTCTGTTGGCCATAACATACTAAGTCCTACTCTGGAGTGTGGGTTGGGTGTGGGTACTCGGGGTCGGGCTAACGTCCACGCTAGCTCTTATATGTTTTGCGTTAAGGTGATACTTGAGGCTTGATGTGCTACGGTGATATGCAAATTCCTTGTTGCATAGCTTGCACACAACCATGCTCTTATCGATGCTTCCATCCGTTCGTTTTTTATAACAATTTCCCATCCAAGGGGCCAACCAAAGCGGTCTCGTCTGCTTTTTTGTTCATGTTCACTGTGGTTTGTTGTTGTCTGAAGTCATGAACGCTAGTTGGTGCTCCAGTATAATCGGTCCGCCGAAACTCATCCAGTGAGAAATGTTCTGCGGTGCAAAAATAAGATATTAAAAATGCAGAACATTTTTTGTGTAATTAATTAATCTTAATTAACGCGTTAGTTTTTGTGGAAATTGATTAAAGATTAATCTAGATTAAAATGGCTTATTCAAATTCTTCCGAAGGCGTCCAGAATATGTGTTACCCAAATAAAATTGACAAACAGTAAGTCTTTGAGAAGGGATTTATCAAGCTAGGTGGTGCATTAGAAAAGGGGCTCATCTCCTGTTTCCAAAATGCATCACAAAGTCCTTGAAAAAGCTGTAAACTAGTTCCACATTACACAAGGTGTAAGGCTTAGAAGCGGTAAGGCTTAAAAACTCTTGAAAAAGATAAGCTTTCGTGACGATGCACAGGAGTGGCCCGTCAACTGTCCTGAGCATCTTTTTAGGCTGACCTCACCCAGTCGGTTATATAAAATATCAAGATGAAAGTTATCATAGCTTGCTTAGTACAGACCCAGCTCCCAACCCAACTTTTTTTTGCCCGATAAGAGTCTCACGTTAACGCCGATAACAGCCCACTAATATATATATATATATATATTAGAGGTGGGCATAGATTAATTTTTTTTATCTAGATTAATCTCACTGTGATCTTGAAATTAATCTAGATTAATCTAGATTAAAATGGCTCATTCGAATTATGCCGAAGGCATTCAGAATATGTGTGTTACCCAAATAAAGTTGACAAACAGTAAGTCTTTGAGAAGGGGTTTATCAAGCTAGATGGTGCATTAGAAATGTACATCTCCTGTTTCCAAAATGCATCACAAACTGCTTGAAAAGGCTGTAAACTAATTCCACATTGCACAAGGTGCAAATAACCGTACACATGTTTCACACATACTCCCTCTGCATTGCATATGCGTTGCATATTTTTTTACGCACACATGTTAATGGATTCCAGTTGTGTTCAAGGAGCATTGCGTCTGCAGCAGTGCAGCAATCGTTTACGTACCGAGTACGAATTGCAAACGCGTCCTGTGTGAAAGCACAGTGAGTCCGTGCTGCACCACATACGTAACACACACGGACTGCATACGCACTGCAGACGGATTATGTGTAAAAACAGGCGTGAGCAGGGCCGTAGCCTCCGGTCAGCAAGGACCCGGTGAAGGTTGTACCAGTGGGCCCTGTTTGAAATTGTTTAATTTGTATGTTCGTTTATTTTTATTTATTTGTGCTATTTACACAATGTTTAAGTTTTTTTCAAGTTTGTAGGTGTCAAGGTACAGAAACTAAATAATTAAATGTAAAAAAGCACTGGATAGTCTTCAATGTAAAAATTTAATATACAATCAAACCTACATTTATTCAGACACCTTCAACATTTCTCACATTATTACAGTTTTGCTATATATATCAAAAAATATATCTGGTGTCTGAATAATTTTTGGTTTGCCTGTTAAAACTAAGTAATTCAATCAAGAGCAGTGAGTGATTTTCATTTTCATTTTCTTGGATTAACATTACAGCAGCCAGTAGCTAAATTAGGCGCGGTCACTTTAAGAGACGATGAACGCATCCAATATTATACACATACCATTTTTTTCCTTAACTGTTTACTTTCACCTGAGAAATAATTGACAGTTTTTTCTAGCATAATTTCCAAGGTGGATATTTTGACATATTTTGTATGTATTTGTCAGCACAAGAGCAAAAATAAGCAAATTCGATGTTCAAGTGTTTTGATCAAACACTTTATTTTTAGCGTCTCGAGACGCCTTTCTCTGCATGAGCCCTGAACACCAAAACACCGCGAGTACTGAATTGGGATCTTTCACATCTTTTTGTTTGTTCAAACTGCGATTTGCATTTGTTCGTTCAGGTGCACTTTGAGGAGAACTTCGCAGAAGAGAGCTCGGTTCAGTGTCGCTGTCCGTGATAGGCGGCTCTCTCTCTCTCTCTCTCCGCACCGAACACAGCACGCGAGTAACCAGCTAACGTTACTCTGTTCAGCTTTTCCGTGTCTTGTGTTTGGATGCTTTAATGTTTAAATCAACAAGCGGTGAGGCTTAACAACACGTGAAAAAGATTAGCTTTCGTGATGATGCGCAGCAGTGGCCCGTCAACTGTCCTGAGCATCTTTTTAGGCTGGCCTCAGCCAGTCGGTTATATAAAATATCAAGGTGAAAGTCATCACAGCTTGCATAGTATAGACCCAGCTCCCAACCCAACTTTGAGCATAGATTAACGGCGATATTTTTTTTTATCGCCCGATAAGAGTCTCGCGTTAACGCCGATAACGGCCCACCACTAATATATATATATATATATATATATATATATATATATATATATATATATATATATATATCAACATGTATTTCTTATTTCATTTCTTTTTTCTTTTATATGAAGCTCTTTTTTATATCACATCTTCTTCAGTTGAGCATCTATATTGCTGTGGTGTTACACAATCATCTGATAGCGTAGTGTTTTTGTGTGTGATTTTTATAAATCAGTCTTTAATTTCTCTGGCTCTCATCACCTCTCATACACACAATGATTGCTTCGGACTCCATCCAGTTGCATAATAATGGCACTTAGTCAGAGAAACAGTCACATTATTTAACTGCCAAGGATACAGCTCCTGTGTGTATATGTGTGAGGAAGTGTGACAGATTTGGACAGGAGGACAGGAGGTGACGTGTCTCTCAATCCTGACCCTGGTCTTGTTCAAACCTGTCACTTTAACAGCTTCTGATTCATACACATACTTGAACTAATTGTCCTGTCAGTTACATGGATAGACAGCATGGTCACAATCCTGCTTAAGTGATTCTAATGAGTGATTTGATTGCTTCCAAGTGCTCCACTGTGATCTTTGAACATTCCCCCTATGGGACTATTGTCCTATTGCCCTTTTCACAGTGACATCAGCTAACTTCCGCTTTCCCACAAAGCAGTGTATCTGTACTTATGTTATACCTTTACACCGGAGACTTCTCTGGAAAATTTTGGAGAAATATGAAAGGCATTAGTTAATAGTTAAGAC
Organism: Carassius auratus; assembly: GCF_003368295.1. NCBI lineage: Eukaryota > Metazoa > Chordata > Actinopteri > Cypriniformes > Cyprinidae > Carassius > Carassius auratus. The sequence continues at coordinate 178,187 of NW_020523792.1, read as the reverse complement.
AAATAACGTTAATCTACCTACAGTTTTTCTGCATCTGCTTTAGATGGGTGGCTTGCTTGTCGCAACTGCTTGCTTTCAGATTTGTATGACAACGATTGTGTGTCCACACAAAAAACATTTTTTTACTTGTTATTTTGGTTTGTCATTACTTGGCTAATTTGTGAACACACTGTGTAAATTTTCAGTGTGTTTTTGTTTTTAATATGGGAAAATTAAATGGACACAACTCATTTTTTACAACATGGCAAATTTCACATCCATAAAGGCAAGTGGTCTGAAAAGAAACTTATTATCCAGTTCAAGAATACAATGACTTAATATTGAAAGAATACAAAAAGCACAGCCGCGTAGTTCTACTACAGAACTTTGGACTTCTACAATTACTTTAATTCCTCCATTCAATTTCGCTTTAACTACATGTATACCGTGTTTTTAATTTGTGAATTATTATTGATTATTATGATCTATCATATTTTATTTTTGTTACAGGCTATATGCAATGTCGTCTTTAAAAAAACAGCTATGACCTGTGTTTTATATTTCCAAACATGCTGGCATCTGTTTTTAACTAAAAGCTTTTTATATAATCTTAATATATTTAATATTTATTTCTGAATTACATTAAATAAACGGAAAATTATAGATCCCATTTTATTGATATTTAAATAGTACAAGCTTGTTATATTGAAATATTCTTGTACATACAGGCACTGTATTAAGCAGGACATAAATTTCTGAATGAAAAGGCTTTCTGTTAATGTCTAAAATTAACAGATGTAAATGTCACAGCTATCAATGTGAACGCCATCTATATGAATAGTGTGATTTATTGACTATATGGCACATTGATATGATTAATGCCAATGTTAATTTTATTTATATAGCACTATTAAACAGCCATGGGTTGACCAATGTGCTGAACAACAACAATAAAAAACATGGACCCACTTTATATTAAGTGGCCTTAACTACTATGTACTTATATTTTAATTAATGATGTAGTACAATGTACTTATTGTGTACATGTTTTTACATTGTACTTATATTTTTTTAAAAACTACACTTAATTACATCTGTATTTAATTTCTGTAATTACATTTATAATTACACCGTTGACCCATACTTTCACCTTAACCCAAGCTTAAACTTACCCATACCTCCAGCCCTTTCCCTAACTAGGGGTGTGACGTAAATCGTAAATCGTCAGACATGATATTTACCACTTCATTAAATTTTGCTTTGTATAAAACCTTTCTTAAAAACGAATTTAGTTTTGAACAAATTTTATCTTAATTTTAATAAATGTTTCATCAACCAATTGCATGTATTTTAATAAATAAAAAGCAAATATAGCAGACAATGATAACCGTGACATGGAAGCACCAGCGCGCCGCGTTCACTTGCACTGCACTGTGAACTAGAGCGCATCTCATTGTAAATGAAACTCAGAAATATCTTTGCTGCATCCTTTCTAGAACAGACAATGGCTTTTTTTTTTTTTTTTTTTGCGGCTCGCATCAGCAAAACATTGCATCGTCCATAGACCGCAAAACAGTCAGTCAGCTAATCAGCGGATGGCGGGTGGGTGCGGCTTTGAAATTTGCTCAAAATACTTTGGCGTGGATGATGAGTTTTGTGACAGATCTCCTAAACGGAGGTCTGAAATCTCTGCCCCTTTACCGATCAGAGCGCGCGTTGACACGGAGTTAACCCGCTATCTCCAAGATCAACCAATTGACTCTACGGCAGATCCACAAGCATGGTGGCGAGACAATATGAAACACGCTATCGGCTCCTCCAACCAGATTTGAAATATAAACTCATGAGACATTTTACTTTCAACCCAGTACTTTTCTAGATTTGGTTTTCTAGAATTCTATTTTAAGTAAGGTAGGGCACTTTCAGCTGTGAGTCCCATAATGGGGGGTGCTGGCTAACAGGTTAAGTTCCAATTTGAGGTGATTCATTAAACAGGATATACAGAAACATTATTCTCATTTATTAAGCTTAGATTACAATGATATTTTTACTAATAAAATCAGCACGGATACTCATCCATGAGCTATATTTCAGCTTCATATCACTGTATCTCTTAAGTAGGTTATTATCCTGCACCTTTAATTTCTGAATGGTCTGTGATTGTACCTCTAACCACCAGCTCTCCTTGGATAAGTATTATTGTTTGCTATCAAATACAGTAGGTAGACATCCAAAACACCCCTTCCGCGGCGTCTGTAAAGTGCATTTGCAGCTTTTGACTGCTGTGTGGCGCTTTAACCACAAGTTATCAAACAAGCGCATTAAAGCACATTTTCACGAATAGACGTCAGTTTTGCCTCGCTGATGTGTTACATTTGACAGCTTCGGTCATGGAAAATGAAAGAAAAACACTATAGTTAAAATATTTAATATTTAATATTCACACATGCAAGTTTGGTACTTATGAAGTTATGTGCATTTCTTAGAATTAATTCAAGCAGGATAAATGTCAGGCCTGAGCCTGTGCTTATATGTTTTCTAAGCTACATGGTATTAAACCATATTTTAGATTTGACACATTTAAAAGGTGTGCAGTATTATTTATATTATATGAATTATATGTTATATTATTCAAAATAAATTGTGGTTTACTTTCCATCGGAGCATTAAAAGTGGTAGACTATTTTAGGGGGTAGGCTACATGGATTAAAATGCAAAATGTCAATATTTTCATATTATGCCTATGTTTACATTTTTATTTTAAAATTCCTTTAATAAATCAACATGCATTTTTGTTATTCGTTACCTGTCCTTTATTTTGATGGATAATTTCTTGGGAAAAAGACATTTGTCTGTAAACTGATTAAGAAATTGTTGCATGTTTAGTAAAACGTGAAGCACTGTATAATTTTGTTCCCATTATTTAGGCCTAATTAGCCTAAAACAAGAAACGAATAAATTAAATCTGCACGATTTAGCTAACTCTTTGAAACTCTAAAGAATGGATGGATTAATAAAATTATTCATTGACAACTTAAGTGATTTGAAAGGGAGCCTTCTTAACTTGCTTTTAGTGCTGGGCGATCGCATATGGCCAAAAAAAAAAAAAAAAGATTTATGATTTAAATAGATTTTATGTGTCTGTATTAGGGGTGTAACGGTACGCAAAAATAATGGTTTGGTACGTACCTCGGTTTTAAAGTCACGGTTTCATTTTTGGTACAGTAAGGGAAAGAAATGCAAACATTAAACTGCAGGTTATTTTTTACTATACACTTTTTTTAAAATACTTTTTAATAATAATAATATATATATATATATATGTATGTATATATATATATATATATATAATAAAATACTGCTGCATAGTTCTGCAAAGTAAAATACTCTCTCAAACCAATATCATATAATAAAATATAATGAAAAATATAAATAAATAACTATGATTACAGTGCAGCATTACCAATCCCAGCTTGTAGGCCTGCTTCACCAGAATCGTGCCTGACGTGGGGTAGATGCGCTGCTGCTGCTGTAGGTGACATAGAGGGAGACCGCCGACAGACCAGGCTCAATTGTCTTCATGACAACAATATCTATACTTCATATTGAGCATAAATATAAAGCCTACTGATAAAGGACACCGTCAACAATATTGACGGCAAAATAGACTGTTTGACAGGTGCAATATTTGAAAATCGATAATTTATTTTTTTAAATTACATTTATATCTGAATTTGTCAACCTATAGACTTTCAAACATCAAAGTGTCATGAATTAATATGTATTTGTGTACAAATTACATCTAAACATATTTTCCTATTCTATTTTGCCTGGAAATGCTTCCAACACGCTTGCATGTCGCATGAAAAATAGGCGTCGGTTCTAATTCTAGCACGCACGCGTTTTCCGCACGGCTCGAGCCGCGCCTGAGATGCGCATCTCATGCAGGCAGTCTGCAAGCTCTAACCTGTTAACATGGGAGCCGAATTAAAAACGGACACGCCACGTAGCAAAGACAAAGTGACGCTTGCGCCACTGTGTGTCGCCGGCCTTATTAGAATCAGCGGAAGGGCGGGATTTGCGCTGAACTCTGAGACTTCCGCCACTTTATATGTTTGTTTGGAAACACGAAAATGTACTTATGGTCCGCACACAAAATATTGCATTCCGCATTCGGTACACACATGCAACCGTAACGAAAGCCCTATACCGAAACAGTCCGGTACGAATACACGTACCGTTACACCCCTAGTTTGTGTGTGTGTGTGTATATATATATACAGTACAATCCAAAAGTTTGGAAACATTACTATTTTTAATGTTTTTGAAAGAAGTTTCTTCTGCTCATCAAGCCTGTATTTATTTGATCAAAAATACAGAAAACACAGTAATATTAACACACTCCTGTGTGAAGAACTATTGTATTATGCCATTCATTAAGAATCCTGCTTACAATCACTGCAAGCTACCATTACAAGGTGTAACAAATTCCAGTATAACAAGTCAAGACTCCCGGAATGCCAGTTGTTCAATCTAATTAGAGGGCCAATATTAAAGGGTGATTTATTCTGTAGTCGGTGTAACCCCTTGTAATGGTAGCTTGCAGTGATTGTAAGCAGGATGCTTAATGAATGGCACAATACAATATTTCTTCACACAGGAGTGTCTTAAGGACAAAACCTGAAAATGGTTAATTGTGGATAAGCAGAATAATTGTCTCTGGAGTGGACCAGATTACACATATGATATTACAAGTAATAAAAGGCCTAGCACTAAGTGTAATATCCATATCATCTTCTTTGCTTTATTTGTGTGCCAGATGGAAGTCGCCATTTGGTCTTCTAAGAATGGGCATGTCTGACATGGAGGCTGAAGTACTTATTGCCCTCTTTCCTCAGCTTGATTTAAAGATATTCTGCACACACATTTGTCCTGTCATGGTGGTGGCTTTCCATCGATTTCTATTGTTTTAAGCTTGATCTTATGACATTTTCCCTCACAAAACCTTTTTTCATTTTCAGTAAGACATTGTTTACTACACACCTTTGTGTTTGTTTCCTGCTGGCGCAACATTGTAGGTGATTTTATGATTTGCTATCCTTGTTGGAGGCATCTGGTACACAAAATCTACACACACTCACAGAGCAGTCCACTGACCTGTAGTGTATGTCAGAATGTGAGACTGTGATATAAACCGCAAACACAATGCTTTCACACTCTCCCAAACACCAGCTCTCTCTCACTCAGAGTTATGTAATACCACACACACACACACACACACACACACACACACACACATATATATATAATTATATTGGAGAGGACAGCGAAAAAATGAAGCATTTCACACTGCATCATTCTGTCTCTCACACACAATCCACAGATACAATTCATGCCTGCTCTGTGATTATCAAAATTCTGTTGTTTTATTCCATTGTAATAAAGCTTGTGGTTCTGTTGTGATAATGATTCACACCAGTGAAGCTTAAACCTTATATTAAACAAATGTTTTTGTGCAAAATTATAAAAATAAATTAACAAAATAAGAGTAATATAAACATAGTAATAGAGAGATATATCATTGCAGTCAATAAGTCTTAACGTAAGAGTATTTATAAAAATAATTCCTATAGTTTAAACTTATTTTTTTGTCCTGATTTACAGTCTCTTCCAAAACCCTTCTCTTCTTATCCATTATCTGTACACACACACACACACAGACACACACAACATCCATGATTGGAGAGTAAAGAAAACTTAGTGTTAATAATGTATTATTAAAGCTGTGATAGAAACTCAGTCGTTCAGCCAACTTAACGCGTCAATATATTCAAATCCATATTTTCTGCCCATTCTCTCTTCTCATCTACCTTCATCTAGAAGATTGCTGTTACTGTTGGCTTGTCTCACAATATGTCTGTCTACTGTGCCTTGATGAGAGATTTTAGTGATCTTATTTTAAGTGCTAGTCCTCACAGAAGTTAATTTAGGGCAAGCTGGTGATGCATGTTAAAACATGTAAACCAGTTTTTGCAATGGCCAGTTTTGTCCCCACCAACTTATGCTCACAGCAGAGGTGGACTGGATTCACGGAGCAAGAATTTCCTTTTGTTCATGTGTGTTATAATTTGTGGTAATCTGGTATTTATTTATTTTAGTTATCAGTTATGGAAAGATACTGTAGCAGTGCACACAGCTCTCAGACAAGCAATCTGCAGCTCATTTTTACTAAAATCAAAACTATACATATTTATTAAAAATGTAAACAATCATAAAAACTTTGGTATATTTTCTTATTTTATTCTTCAGCCAAGTGTGCACATTTATCAGTCAATACAAATAATCTTGAAGATAGCCGGACAATAGCAGATTTTCTGTACTGTTGACTTTAAAGTACATACATTTGTACGAGTTGCTGATTTTCAGTTTGTTTTAATGGTCATTTTTATATTTCTTCTGGAGTTCTCAGATATTTTGAGATCTGTGCTGTCGTATTTCTTCATTAATGTTGGATGTCATTGCCATCTAAAATCCTCTCTCTTCCAGGCCCGCTATAAGCAGAGTTTGGACCCTACAGTTGATGAGGTGAAGAAGTTGTGTACTTCACTGCGGAGAAATGCCAAAGAGGAACGTGTTCTCTTTCATTATAATGGCCATGGGGTTCCTCGACCCACTGTCAATGGAGAGATCTGGGTCTTCAACAAGGTAAGTGTAAATCTTATCTGTCATTCTTATTTTAGTGAGCAGTGCTAAATAGGTCTGGGCAATGTAGCGAATATTAGCAATAATATCGGAATAAATTTGATGATGATGTAAAATGTAAAAATATAGAATATTTGAAAATTCAAGCATACTTTCCCAAAAGAATGTGCCGAACCTCCAAAAAAGGAACATGCAACTGCAGACTGCTCTACACGCTTCTACTATGATAGCTTTCATGAAAGCGGTTGCCAGATAACAAGAGTTTAAATCCCTGATTCAGAGTTTCGCTGTTACAAGGATTCATTTTCTGCCCGGTGTTTGCTTATTTTAAGCAATCGCAACCATGTGCACTTGCTCACTCCTTATTGCAGAAGCGTCTTTGACGATGATCTGAAAACACTAACAAGCTGGAGTTTAGCGATCTAACAAAAGCATTGTTCAGCTGGTGTGTTCTGTCATGAGATCTCAACTGTATTGTTTGCAATTGTGATCGCTGAATAAATGCACTTACTCGACCACTGATGTTTGAATAGAGAAACATAGACTATGGCTATTTGGAATTACTATTATGGAATTTCATTGTTATATTTACCAGTTTTTATAGTATAGACAGGGAGAGTGCTAAATTCTTTGGTATTCATTTATCTATTTCTTATATATAAATATATATCTCCTTCAGCAACTACCTCCCCATCTAAGAGGATTTTAAGTGTCAGTGGGAACATAGTTTAATGCAACAGAGCTTCTCTTAAAACCACAGACAGTTGACATACTTGTGTTCTTAGCTAAAAGCTTTTTTTTTTTTTGTAAATGTTTAATATAAAATAATTATCCCAGTTGCATAGTTTAAATTGTTAATTGAATGCACTAAAAAGTTGACAGAATGCACTTTCTGCACTTGTTTTGCACTGCTTAGTTACTGCAAGTTACGTATAGGCCTACATGTGTTCATTTGATTTAATGGGCAATAGAAAATTAAGTTTTTTTTTTTTTTTTTTTTAATATATATATTGAGATATCGAATATCATAAATATTTTGACAATATCAATGTATATATTATTTCATATATTGCCCAGCCCTAATGCTAAATAATAAACTTATTTCAGACTTGCACAGCAGTTACCAGCATTAGTTTGTGTACACTTGTACTTTCCTTTGACTTCAATTAAAATTAATTTAATTAGTTTTGGGCATAAACTGAGTTGAGTTGTCAAAAATAATCTTTTTCTTTCTCTCGCTCTTTCAGAACTACACACAGTACATCCCTCTCTCCATCTATGACTTACAGACGTGGATGGGAAGTCCCTCCATCTTCGTGTATGACTGCTCTAATGCAGGGATCATTGTCAAGTCATTCAAACAGTTTGCATTGCAAAGGGAGCAGGAGCTGGAGGTGTGTGATATTTTACACACACACACACACACACACACACACACACACACACACACACACACACACACATATTCACTCATGTGCACACAGTCATAGTAAAATGCCGAACTGATGTGTTATTTATATAAGAGAAAATAATAAAGCATGAAAACAGTTTATTGAGAAAACTCAATCTAGAGATAGAGTTAAAAGGTTAAATCATTGAACATTTAATATATTTGTGTTTTAGATGTTTTAGTAGTCAATCTTAAAGGTATAGTTTGCACCTCTCTTCTATGGACCACAAAAGGAGATATTTTGAAGAGTGTTCCAGATGCACTTTTTCATTAAATGGTAGTGGGTGGTGATAATGTCTCAGCTCAAAAAAGAACAATAAATTCCCTTTTTAGTACCATATATCAGAGATAATCAAGTCTGTCCTAAAAAAAAAAAAAAGAAACACTTTTGTCTGCTTAGGGATGATGTTTAGATGATTTTTAGGTTAGCTCTAGGGTTGTCCCTATTTTCTTTCTCTTCTACTCTTTCAGCAGTAGTTTGTCCCTCAGTATATCAAAGGCACAATCACTGCAAGACATGAAAATATTTTAGGCAAGTTTGAGATTATCAAGTAAATTTTTTTATATTTTTAAACAATATTTTGATAGTGTGTATGTGCTGTGAAACTGTGTTTCAAAGAATACAGTTGAAGATTTTCTTTAAGGCAGTGTTGTGGATCAGACATCCTTCTTAGAAAATAAAAGATATGGATGGATGGTGAAAAATCCAACATCAGAGGTAAAACTGTTTATCATTCTGAAACAGAATGATGAAACATCCAGATATGCATATCTGTTACAGTCACACTTCACAGGAGAGGAAAGTACAAGAAACAATGAACAAGGAGACGCTGAAGAATCCTACAAACATGGAATTTATTTCACAAAGGGTAGACACCGGAACTTTGAAGACATTTAACAGCAGACGACCAAACACTCGGACACACAGGGTTTAAATGCATGGGAAAATTAGATAATTAATGAGAGACATGGCCATGGCAGAGCTCTCCCCTGCCTCTATGGCTAGAGCCCTACTATCCCCCCTCAAAAAATACTTGGGAGAAATGAGGGGGCTTAACGGGGGATCAGGAGCCCTCCCTGGGCTTAACGGAGGATCAGGAGCCCTCCCAGGTCTTAACAGAGTTTCAGGAGCCCTCAGTGGGGCTATATGGGGAGACGGGAACCCTCCCTGGACTATACGGGGAGACAGAAGCCCTCCCTATACAGGGAAACAGTGCTATACAGGGAAACAGGAAGATACAGGAGCCCTCCCTGGGCTTAAGGTGGGATCAGGAGCCCTCCGTAGGCTATACTCGGGATCAGGAGCCCTTCCAGGGCTGAGTTGGGGATCAGGATAGCACTTACGGGGTTCTGGCAAAGGAGGTTGGTCTGGAGGAACAGGCACAGTAAAGCATTTTCAAGGAGCGGTTACTGGAGCGAGCTCTGGGGCTTGGGCCGACACTGGAGCAAGCTCTGGGGCTGGAGCCGACACTTGAGCTAGCTCTGGGGCTGGAACCAACACTGGAATGAGCGCTGGGGCTGGAGCCAACACTAGAGCGAGCTCTGGGGCTGGAGCCAACACTGGAACAAGCTCTGGGGCTGGAGCCAACACTGGAGCGGGCTCTGGGGCTGCAGCCGACACTGGAGTGAGCTATGGAGTAGCAGGCACTTGAGGGAGCTCTGGAAGGCGCTTTCGAGGAGCAGGCACTGGAGGGAGCTCTGGAAGGTGCTTTCAAGGAGCGGGCACTGGAGTGAGTTTTGGGATTGGCAGGTTTGCCAGATTAACATCCGGAAGGCTGGCTGATTTGACTTGGGCTCTGCTGGCTGTCTTGACTCGGGAAATGCCAACATATGGGTCCCACATCGGGAGCAGAGACTCTCCAGTTGACACCTGGATAACTGCCTCCTTCCAGCCAAGGTTGGTAGTGTCTGGTAGCTCCGCAGGGAAGATAGTATGTCATCCCGATCTGGAACAGCGTCACCAGAGTTTCCGCATCAAGGGAGCAGGTGAGGGTGAGTGGCACAAATGCCTTAGCTTAACTGACTGGGTCGGGGCACGCCTGAGCTATGGTGATAATATAGCTCCTTCCTCCATGTGATGGGAGTAAGAATGAGTGGGAAAACCTAAACACTTTAAACAACAGAGAGAAAAGGCACTGCTTACTTTTGTTTTAGGGTGGCTGTTCTGTTACATTTCATGAGAGAGGAAGGTACAAGTAGCAAGGAGATGCTGGAGAATCTTTGAATCCTTCAAACATGGAATTTAATTCACAAAGGGTAAACACAGGAACTTTGAAGATATTTAACAGTCGACGACCAAACACAAGGTTTAAGTTACACCGGTATTACCCCCATTTTCGGCATGGAGACCGAAATGTTCATAAAGCTGACACTTCAAAGTTTACTATTCAAGAATCATAATTACTCAGATTGTTATGATAATAAAGATATATAAGCTCAAACATAAAAATAAAAATATTAAAAATATATTTTTTAAATGTATTAAAAAAATGAAATCTACTAATACTTCATCAAAAAAAAAAAATCATCATAATCTGTAAAACTGTTAATTTTATTAAATATTTTTAAGGCCATCTCATGTGTGTTTTTAGAGAGGGCTAATATAATTGATTCATAGCCCCTGGTATCCCCTGCAAACTCTCATATAGGCCTTTCACACATCGGCCAGGTATGAGACATTATCCGCATTTCTTTTATCCTTATTCTTTTGTTTTTATTCAGCTGTTATTAGCCTTTGTTGTGGTATTTCAAGGTTTACCAAGCCACGTCTTTTCAATCCCAGTATACGTTACCTCACTATTATCAAAAATCTTACTATAAAAATACAACAAAACATTTTCTTACGGCCTTATGTGAATTATTATGACAAAATGCATTATGAAGAAGAACCGCACCTGTTATGTAGCTGCATTAGAGGTAACGTTAACATCAAGCTACATAAAGACTATTTAGGAAATTATTAGTACACATTTATTCAAAACTTACTTTAAACCCTGATCGAGTGTTTGTAATAACTAACTTTTGCGATCTCATATGGAATTTGGGCGTTTACTGTTGTAAAAATATGCTATTTATAGACTTTTATATCGCTGCACAAATTAGCATTTCAGATGTACATTTTCAATATTTTTATAAAAATGCCCCAAATCTCAAGAAAATTGCATACCAACCATTTACTTACGTAATCGGGTTTATTATTTGGATATTTTGTGGGTAGAGGTTTCTCTGTGTTGCTGTGGTCAGATATCACCTTGGAAGAGTGAAGGAAGCATGTGATACGATGACACTTTGTTTAGTTATGAGACGCTAAATATTGACAAGGCAAAAGACAAATCAGAGTTTGTCTGCGTCACAGCACGAACACGGAAGAGTGCACACAGAGAAAGCGCTGGGAGATGCTATTTATCATCAGATCGCGTAAATCAGTGGAAAATGAATAGAAATTATGTACATATACATATGTAATTATGTATATGTAATTAAGTAAACATGAGTAAATATATCCATATATCTCCATGTAGATGCATCTTTGGACTATAATCCCTTATTGACGCTGTTCAGTGAATCTATGTGAACACAAATAAACCACTGCTGACATGACTGAATAAGAATCCTTGGTGAATTTCTGTTCAAAATTTGACGACATACGGATTTATTATTTTGCTCTCCAAAATGAATGTTCCTGCTACAATGTTTTATTAAGTGGTCAAATATCGAAACTGGAGTCTACTGATTGCACAGTTTGTCCAGAGTGTGATGTTTAACGTGCCATGAAATTGAAACAATAATCTGGGATCACCGATGATCCTTGAACGCAAAGGGCTTAATAATTTTAATGGACCCACTTTATATTAAGTGGCCTTAACTACTATATACTTACATTTTAATTAATAATTAAGTACAATGTACTTATTGTGTACATACATGTTTTTACATTGTACTTGTATAAAAAAAACCTACATGTAATTACATCTGTATTTCATTTCTCTAATAACATTTATAATTACACTGTTGACCCATACTTTACACCTTAACCCACCCTTAAAATTACCCATACCTCCAACCCTCTCCCTAACCTTACCCCTATCCCACCTCAATAGCAGCAAAAGTGTTTTACAATACAATATGAACACAGTAAGTACATTGTACTTATTTTTTATGTAAGTACATAGTAGTTAAGGCCACCTAATATAAAGTGGGATCATTTTAATAAATAATTTCATAAACAGTCTTAATAATACAAAAATGTTATTCTCTCATTCACTTCCTGAGTGCAAACTGCTGGACTGAAGTGAAATGATTGGGGTCAATTTAAACTGAAGTGTTGAATTATAGGTAATACGAGCGAGTGAATATGTCATGATAGTAAGAAAGATAATTGTACATATTCTTCCAACAATCAGTGAAGAGGGTTAAAGGGGAGAAATGAGGGAAGAGAAGAAAGGTGATTTTACTCATTCAGCTCAAATTTAATGGAGTTGAACTGATGCCCCCTCATCCTCTATCCCTCACTGTGTCTACATATATACAGTAGACAGAGTGAGTTTTCAGACTTCTGCATGCACCGTAATTGACCGTAATTTTCCAAAAGAATATAAAAAAGATAACTTCTAAGGATTGTCATGCATAACAAGCTCTATGTCCAAATATGTATGCCTTCCCGCTATACAGTATGCAAAGAGCAGCATTTAAACGGAGTAGGATATCTGAATAAACAGGATTAAAGTAAACAAATAAAACCAAGATAATGTATTATGTTGCTTCTAATGAGATTTTGAGGACATTGGACACTTTTATATGCCATAATGCAGCATGAACTGAGAACCCATCAGATTTGGAGGGGAGATTCAGTTTAAATGTTTTTTTTTTATTATTTAAATGTGTTTAAATGCGTTGTGGTAGACCAAAATGAGTAGATAAAAAAAAAAAAAAAAAAGGTTTCAATTCAGGACAGGCTCTGAACAGGGCAGCTGTGGCCTAATGGTTAGAGAGGTGGACTAGTTACCAAAAGGTTGCAGAGTCTCAGTGCTGGCAGGAGTTGTAGGTGGGAGGCAGTGAATGAACAGCGCTCTCTTCCACCCTCAATACCCATGGCTGAAGTGCCCTTGAGCAAGGCACTGAACCCCTAGTTGCTCCCCGGGCGCTGGATCTATAGCTGCCTACTGCTCCGGGTGTGTGTTCACGGTGTGTTCACTTCTCACTGCTGTGTGTGTGCACTTGGATGGGTTAAATGCAGAGCACCAATTCAGAGTATGGGTTACCATACTTTGCAGTATGTCACAACTTTAACTTTTAACTCCGCTGTCTGATGGACATCAAATTCACACAAAACAGTCTTGATTTGGCATTTTGAACTTCATAAAATTGATTAAAGAGCAGAAGAAAAAGTTAGATTTACACTATTAAGGAATCAATAAGGAATCAATTCCACTGTGCTGTTCAGATCTAGAAACGCTGTTCATTAACTGCAAGCCATTTTATTTGCCGCGGGAGTTTCACTCGTTCATTCTCATGAATGTTTACATTCCTCCGCAAGCTCACGCAACCATTCACACCTCCTGCAACACCCCCTCTCCACCACTCCTGCAATTCAGATCATTGAGAATGAGGTGTGCCAGGTCTTCCGGAAGCAGAAAAGGAAAAAAGCACAAAGCCCAGATTGTGTTACACCAGCTTTTCTGAAACCCTGTGCTGACCAGCTGGCCCCCATTTTCACACAGATCTTCAACAGATCACTGGAGCTGTGCGAATTCCCTTCATGCTTCAAACGCTCTGCCATCATCCCCGTCCCAAAGAAATGCAAAATTACAGGACTAAATGACTACAGGTCTGTGGCTTTAACGTCTGTGGTCGTGAAGTTATTTGAAAAACTGGTGCTGGCCCACCTGAAGGACATTACTGGACCTTTAATGGATCCTCTTCAGTTTACCTACAGAGCAAGCAGGTCTGTGGACAATGCAGTAAACAGTGGACTGCATTATGTTCTGCAACACCTAGACAGACCAGGGACTTTTGTGAGGATCCTGTTTGTGGATATCAGCTCAGCCTTTAAAAATATAATTCCAAACCTTCTCCTGTCCAAGTTAACTCAGCTCTCTGTGCCCACCTCCGTCTGCCAGTGGATGAACAGCTTCCTGACAGACAGGCAACAGCTAGTGAGGCTGAGAATATACACATCCAGCACCCGTATAATCAACACTGGAGCTCCTCAGGGCTGTTTTCTCTCCTCACACCCGTATACCAATGACTGCACATCTAAAGACCCCTCTGTCAAGCTCCTGAAGTTTGTAGACAACACCACACTCATCTGCCTCATTCAGGACGGTGATGAGTCAGCCTACAGACAGGAGGTTAAAGAGCTGAATGTCTGGTGCAGTCTCAACCTGGAGCTCAGCACAACCAGAACAACCAGAAACAGGAACAGTTCCTTCCGTCAGAGAACACATCTAATGAACACTTGACAATAACTTTGGAACACACAACACTATTTATGCACTCATACCCTTATTTATTAACAGTCTGCACTTCAAATTTGCACATAATATACCTGTACATACAAAACTGTCTACTGTAATATACCTGCACATACAATTGTCAATTTGTATATTGTTTTTTCTTTCATGTTCTATTTTTTATTATTTTATTATCTGTGTTTTTGTTCTGTTGCTGTCATTCTGTTGCACTGCGCAGAAGCTTCTGTCACGAAAATAAATTCCTTGTTTGTGTAAACATGGCAATAAAACTAATTCTGATTCTAATTTTTTTGTCCAAAAAACATACTCTTTTACTAATGTAATTTAGGTTCCCTTAGGGAACAAGTACTGCATTGTAAATCATTAGGCTAGACACTTCGGGGGAAAAGTCCTTCATAGCAATTTCTGAAGACTTTTTCAATCACCCAGTGAAACTGCATGGCCATTGGTCCATGAAGTTTAATAAAAGCTTATAGTGGGTGAGCCTGCCAAAAGGGGCGTGGGAACAGGCTATGTAAGTGGCCGTCTCACCTAGGCAAACTGATTTAATTCGACTGAAGCGACGACATGAGGTGTCCTGCAACGTAGCACGGCACAGTACACAGTACTCATTCCGTGTCTAAGGGAACCGAGATTACATTAGTAACAGAGTACGTTCCCTTTCGATAATACACTCATACTGCGTCAAATGCCATTAGGCTAGAGACTTCGGGGGACAGTACAATCACTAACAAAGGGCTTGCAACGAAATACATAAAAGATGTCCTGGACTGAGTCGTGGATGGTGTTACAACAGTAATTGTCCTCAACTGTCCGATGTCCTCATATGGTCCAGATGCCAAGGGGGGCCATAAGCCAGATGTAGTCGGGTTCCTAGGTTGGAAATGATGCAAAGCCTGACCATGGCGGTGGGTCTTATGCTGAAAGGACCTGTGTCTGTTACTTAGAGACATCCAGGTTATAGACCCTGATAAATGTGGACGGCAAGGTTCAACCAGCCACTGCACAGATTTCCGCGATAGACACACCACCAGACCATGCCCGAGAGGAGGCCATGCTCTAATACCTATAGGACATTGTAGTCCTAAGGATGAGTAGGTGAAAGCTATCACATCAACTATATGGATAGTCTGGGCTTTTAGACCAGGTGACATTTGGTGTGTCCTCGGAAGCAAACAAACAGCTGTTCCGACTGACGAAAAGTGGAAGAATGGTCAATGTAAGTTTTTAGGGACCTGATCAGGCAGAGTAAGTTCAACTCATGCTCATCTTGAGAAAGAGGAAGTGCAGAGAGAATGACAATTTGATCCCTGAACGGACTGGAGAGAACATTGGGGACATAACCGTGTCTTGGTTTCAGGATGACTTTGGAATTGCTAGGCCCGAACTCAAAACAGGAGGGGTTCACGGAGAGTGCATGCAAGTCTCCTACTCGCTTAACTGATACTAGGGCCACTAGCAGGGTGGATTTTAGTGACAGGGGTCATAGGTCAGCAGTCTGAAGTGGCTCAAAGGGTGGGCCTTTGAAGCCTATAAGATCCATGGATATGTCCCATGTAGGGAATGTGAAGGTGCGTGGGAGGTTCAACCTTCTAGACCTCTTAAGAAAATGAACAGCAAGGTTGTTTTTTACCCACAGACTGCCAGGCTATATGCACATGAGAGGCTGCTATAGCCGCTACATAGACTTTAAGGGTAGAGGGAGTTCGGCCCCTATCCATTAAGTCTTGAAGAAAAGACTATCTGGGGTATGTCACAAGTGAATGGGTCTTCACCCCAGGCTGTGCACCAAGCAGTGAAGACCGACCATTTAAGGTTAAGAGACGTCTTGTGTATGGAGCTCTAGCCAGTGAAATGGTATTTAGGATGCTCTCTGAGAGGCCTGTGGGCTACCAATGAGAGGCCATACATACAGAGCCCTCCACTTGGGTCTGGGATGCCATACACTGATTCGTTCGCTTGAAAGAGGAGATACTGTCTCAAGGGAATCGGCCATGGCTCCACAGATGACAGCTGAGACTGGTCCGAGAACCATTGTTGGATCCTCCACAGAGTGGCTACCAGGAGGACCATGTGACCTCCCTAACTCATCTGATGACCTGGGGGATCACAGCGATCAGTGGAAAAGCATACAGGAGGAAATGGTCCCTGTCGTGGGCCAGAGCATCCTTAATTTTTGAGAAATAAATTGGGCATTGATAGTTGAAGGTGAATAGGTTGATCTCTGCCCTCCCGAAGATATCCTAAATATTTTGAACTGTATGGTGCTCATGCACTGCTCTAAGCAAGCCCACACGATTTATGAAGGATACCACCATCATGCTGTCCGACTGAGCTAAAAAAACGTGGTGTCCTGTCAGGAGTGGTAGGAAAGTGTTAACAGCTCAACATACTGTCCTCATTTTCAGGCAGTTGATATGGAGCTCGCTTTCCAAACTTGTCCAAGTGCCGAAGTGGCAGTGTGTGTGTACAAAAGCATCCTTATACTCATAAATCATAAGCAGTGTGTCAGTAGAAGCCGTTCGCAGAATCTGTACAATTTGATGTCATATTGTACAGGTCCTGCCCATGACTGTTAATGGACACTGCCATAATAGCATAGATCTCACCCTGAGTGAGCCACAACCAGTACGCCATGTTCATTTTCATGCTAGAACAGGGCTACTTAAGTTCAGAGGCCAAGGGGCCACCTTTAAACCCCATAAAATGTGAAAGGCCACCAATTACAGTTTGTCATCATATGACTTTAAGACAATATTCACAATTTTAATTAATTATAAATGCAGTTTTTAAATTAAGTATTGCTTGTCCTTGTCCTATTTGAAATAATACTGAACATGAAAAAATAAATAAAATAATTTAAATAAAAAAAAAAACAGTGGATTAACATTTTTTTTATATAAATGCTATATTGAATGATTTGTTACTGGTACTGAAAAAATACACCATTACATTCCAATTTATTTATTTATTTTTAATTATTTATTTTTTTATGAGTTGAGTAAAAACTATTTGAATAACAGAAAAGAGTAGAGTAGTAAGAATATGTATCATCCAGCAGTTTAAATGTTTACTGACAACTCTTTAAAATACATCAAAGCTGCACAGAAAACTTTTAAAGTGTTGAAAAGATGAGTTATTCTTAGTACACTCTGTACACTCTGTTCACTCATCAACATTTTACTGCTGCATGAGACGTAGTCTTCTTTTTCTTGCTTTATGGCAGATTGCAGACTTATATGTGCATTACCGCCACCTATCTATAAATTTGACCATTGCCACTCCTGATTGTGATTGTAGATAGATTGTCAATGGTCAATTTGAGAGGTAAGTAATGCACTTTGTAAGGGAAACAGGTCAATTTAGCTCAAAGGGAATCATTTAAGATTTTAAAGGGAATTTGAACAGAATCACTGTTTCACGGCTGATCACTGAGATGCCCTGCAATTCACTGAACGAGCTGTTTAACATCAAATTTTGGACATGATTCCTATAACACGAATATGATACATGTGACAAATAAATGATTGTCTGTACTAATTCAAGCAAGCAAATTCGATTATGTAGATACTAGACATGACTATGTATCCTTAATCTATCCCATAGTTATTAAAAGACATACACAATAAGTGATTATAACATGATAGTCAAATGTGTGGGTAACACATAAATGAATATGGAGTGAAGCGATGGACTGATTCATTTATTAGTCTTTTTGAGTTCATTCCGGTCCATATATATGTACAAAAGGCAGTGTCTTTTACATTCTCTTGACAAAAACTTCTGTGGAGACCAGAGGTTCAATGCACCCCCCCCCCCCCAGGAATTTCAGTCTGGTTCTGCAAGGTGGGGGGAAGTCAATGGAAGTTTTTAACTCTCATTGGTTTACATGTGATGTCCAGCGTTGTATTTCAATTACGAACAACAAATTTGACAATCTCTTTTGCGAATTAAAATTGTCAATAATTGTTCTAGTGGTGTTAATGTTGAAAGCTGTTTTGTGAAAAAGTTGGTTGGTCATCTTGCTTGGGTCTTGTGGCACTAGAACTGATTTGTGACTTCCTGAGGAATTCGGCTCGTGTTTCAAACACAGCCCTGATCGACTCTTTTAATTTGTCTGGTTCGAGTCATTTCTGTTACAACTTATAAGTCTGAAATCTTGAATAATATCATCTTGAAATATTACTAACAAAATTTATACTTGTTTAAAAATAATGTTTTCACAGCAAAAAACAAAACAAAAAACACATGCACAAAAACTTAAAGGTGGACGTTTTCAGAATTAAACTAAATATTAAGTAAATAGTTTTACTAAATATTTTATAAACTCATCATACAGCAGAAAGCATTCCGTAGATTGTGTACAACAGCTTGTTTAGTAAAGTTTTCTTTATGTTGATAATTTAGATGCCTTAGAATTTAATCCAGTGTAATCTAGAATCTAATATTCAAAGAATATTTGATGCATGCAAAGTATTTACCATGATATGAGTAATTTTGAAACCGTAAAATGCTACAAATTTAAATTGAAGCCATTACTTATAATTTTTTTTTTTTACATTTGCTGCTTAAGTGACTGCTGATTAAATTTGAAGATTATTAAACTTGCATCAGACTTTTGACAACAGGCTATATTCACCTGCAATTCTTTAGTAATGGAAAACAATCAGATGAATGTTGACACCTGTGCAACAAATTATTACATATTCTAAGATTTCATACCTAACCCTTGGGAGACCTGCTTTACTGTTGTTTACTGGTTCTCGTTATATTTTACTAGGTGGCAGCAATAAACCCTAACCACCCACTGGCTCAGATGCCCCTGCCTCCCTCCATGAAGAACTGCATTCAGCTTGCTGCCTGTGACGCCAATGAACTCCTGCCCATGAACCCTGACCTCCCCGCTGACCTTTTCACATCCTGTCTCACTACACCAATCAAAATTGCCCTACGCTGGTGAGATGTGCTCATTACACACATTCAGTTCTATTTAGTCATAATGTACATACAAACCAAATTAATAGTGAGCTACTCAAACCAGGTATTTTGATCGCAAGATCCCATAATTCTCTGGTTTGTTTTTTAAAACAATGTTTCTGAGGTGAACTTTTAATTAGGGGTATGCGATTATGAAAGAAGAAATATCGTAGTATCGTTCTGTAGCACACATTATATCAGCTGCAGTTATGGTGCCTCTTTCATATACTGTACAACACCACATGCATTCACAGCAGTGTTAACTCAGCGGTAGAGTTACTCTCTCAGTATTTGCATGTGCTTTTAAATGTTTAATTTGCGCATTGGTCTGACCTGTGCTTTTTCTTTTTCGAGCTCTCAATGTATTCTCTGAACACTTGAAGTCCACATAGAGAATTTACAGCCTTTTACATTAAAACACTACAGCGAAACAGCACAAATTTAGAAGAATATATTATACACATGAAAATGAGTGTTTATATGTGCTTGTGGGATTTTCTCAGTCAGGCTGAACATCACATCGACTGCACAAGCTAAAAACTAAACAAATATATGTTATTATTAACGGGTCAGAGCTCATTAATAAATGATGTCTCTGGCCAAGAACCGAGAGAAAGACGAAAGAGAAATGAGCGCTGCATCAGCGAAACCAGTTATCACTAGGAGCTCAGAATAAAAGCATTTTTATATTTTTTAAGAGCTTTAAAAACAAAATATCACCGGGAGTGCACACAATCCACCCATTAGAACACAACAAGAGCAGAATTCAGTGTTTTTGAGCTGTGTATGTGTGCAAAATGAAATATCATTTGACAGCGCGATACAGCTTATGAATACTGGAAGGGAAAAAGTCACATGAAGCGACAGCCTTTTAAATTAAAACAGTGCAGTGAATCAACACAAAACAATTAGAAGAATATATTGTAGAGATTAAAATGAGTGCTTGTGTGATCTTTTTGTCTTAGGTGAAAATAACATAGATCTCCCAAACTTCAGAGGACAGTGATTCTGGCTTTTCGTCGGTAGATTGGACAAATCAAGACCAAGATTATTTCAGAATTCATAATAGCTTGGCAAATATAAACAAAAACAGCCACGTGAACATAAACTGTTGAGAAATAAATCGATGGGTATTGATGCTGGATTGAATATTAAAAGAGACTGCATTTACCAGCTGCTTTCAGTAAATTAGATTTTAATGGGGCTATTTCAATAAACTAATTATTATCGATTTTTAAGACGTAAGTGTTCATTGAATCGATTTTCCATGTCTAAAAAAAAAGACGTTTCCTTTTTCAACGTAAAATAACAGACGAACGTAAAGAGCGCGCTGGAAACTCACAAGTCAGCAATATTTTTTATTTATTGGCATGAAGTTTAGAACAGAATAACAAACAGCAAAAAATATATGTGCAGAGGGGAAGGCTGCCATAACAAAAGAAAAACATCAGTGCAGGCTTCAACCCGGCCGCACTTATGATTTAGGCAATTCAAAAATCTCCAAGATTATTTTAAATAATGATTCAATCCATTTAAAACAACTGTTCAAAAAAATGTAACTTTAAATTGACTTTTTTTTCTCTTTTTTTTTATTGAACGTAACCGACACTATTAAAAATTTATTACAAAAAGGCTTTTTATTGGAACAAAAGACAGCAAGGGTCCATAGAAAATTGCTTGGTGAATAGAAATGAAAACAGCCATGTGAACATAAACCGTTGATATATAAATCAGAAGTTGATCATGATACTGGATTTGAATATTAAAGTGACTATTTATCAGCAGAGCACAGGGTTCTGCCTTAGTTTCACTTTTAAATCGGTTAAAAATACAAGCGAATACATAAATTGCCTCTTTTCAAGTAAATTATGAGTCCTTCTGTGAGTACTATTATATTGACCGCATGAAAATAGATAACTAATATAGTGTCCCTTCTTTAATTTTTCAGTAATGTGTGATAACTTGAGAATATGTTGTCAGTACTATTAAAATAAGATCAGATTGAATGGTATTTAGGAGATTATAGTATTTGCATTATTACTATACTGGGCCTTATTGAAGTTTATAAAAAAAAAATATAATGATTATTTTTTTTGTTTATGCACATAGATAACTATTAGATGAGTTTGAATGAGTTTAAATTATTGATTAGAAATAGTTCATAGAAGCAAAGCTTGATTGAGTGTAACGGGATTTGGAAATTGGCTCATCTGAACATCCTGTCAATTAAAATCTATGGTATTTTTATGATTTTTAATGTTCATTTTTATGAAAACTGTAAGTCCAATCAGTTATAAAATATATAGCACACCACATCTGTTTAAATACTTGAAAATGTTTCATTTATGTGCATAAAAAAAAAAAAAGAATAAATATTCATTATTTTCTTACAAACTTTCATAAAACCCAATATACCGTAATTCCTCAAATAAAAACCGGAAGTCAAATAAACACAGGGCCTCTTATAGTGGCCGGGGACATGGTCAACATGGACAAATAAAGGCTGGTCTTAAAGGGTTAGTTCGCCCAATTTGCAAAATTATGTCATTAATAACTTACCCTCATGTTGTTCCAAACCCGTGAGACCTCAGTTTATTTTTGGAACACAGTTTAAGATATTTTAGATTTAGTCCGAGAGCTGTCAGTCCCTCCCTTGGAGCGGTGTGTACGGTATACTGTCCATGTCCAGAAAGGTAATAAAAACATCTTCAAAGTAGTCCATGTGACATCAGAGGGTCAGTTAGAATTTTTTGAAGCATCGAAAATACATTTTGGTCCAAAAATTGCAAAAACTACGACTTTATTCAGCATTGTCTTCTCTTCCATGTCTGTTGTGAGACAGTTCAAAACAAAGCAGTTTGTCATATCCGGTTCGTGCACGAATCATTCGATGTAACCGGATCTTTTTGAACCAGTTCACCAAATCGAACTGAATCGTTTAAAACTGTTTGTGTCTTCAATACGCATTAATCCACAAATGACTTAAGCTGTTAACTTTATTAATGTGGCTGACACTCCCTCTGAGTTCAAACAAATCAATAACCCGGAGTAATTCATTTATTCAAACAGTACACTGACTGAACTGCTGTGAAGAGAGAACTGAAGATGAACACCGAGCCGAGCCAGATAATGACATTAATATGATAATGAACTAGAAATAAAGGCCTGCCTCTAATAAAAGCCTGCTTCAAATAAAAGCCTGTTACCTTCTGCAGTTCAGGTAAATAAAGGCCCCGGCTTTTATTTGAGGAATTACGGTAGTAATTATGCAAAAACGATCATCTCCTAAATACCATTAAATTTGATCATATTTTAATAGTATTGCCAATATATTTATCAAGTTATCACACATTACTGAAAAAGTGAAGAAGGGACACTTTGATAGTTATCTATTTTCATGTTGTGCATATAATAGTACTCACATAAAGACTCATAATTTACTTGAAAAGATACATGTCCATTGTGTAACTGCATCATCTATACAAACCATTGTGCTTGGACCTCTTGTGATCACCTTGATTTAAACCGCATTGTTTCAGTTACCTTGTGTGTCGTTGCCCACAACGTGACTGTGAAATAGCAAACATGGGAAAAATAGGCATGACGTATTTCGTATCCAGCTAGACACCCCTGTCGTAGCTGTTATCATAGTCTAGGCTTTTTATTAGAAAAGAAAAATGCAAGGGACCATGGATCGATCGATCTATCGATCTATCTATCTATCTATCTATCTATCTATCTATCTATCTATCTATCTATCTATCTATCTATATGCTAATAATGTTAGAAACATGCTAGTCGAATGCTAATAATGTTCTAAGAATGTTAACAACATGCTAGTCGCATGTTAGTCATGCTAGAAAAAAAGCTAGCAACATGCTAATCATGCTAGAAACATGCTAGCAACATGCTAGTCGCATGTTAGTCATGTTAGAAACATGCTAGTCACATGTTCACAATGCTAGAAACATACTAGCAACATGCTAATCACGCTAAAAACATGGTGGCAACATGCTAGTCGCATGCTATTCATGCTAGAAACATGCTAGAAACATGTTAATCATGTTAGCAACATGCTAAGCATGGTAGAAACATGCTAGCAACATGCTAATCATGCTTGAAATGTCCTAGCGACATGCTAATAATGCTAGAAACATGATACCGACATGCTAGTCATGCGATAAACATGCTAATAACTTGCGAATCATGCTACAAACATACTAACAACATGTTAACAAAATGCCAATCATGCTAGTCACATGCTGATCATGCTAGAAACATGCTAGCGACATGTTAATCATGTTCGAAACATACTAGCGACATGCTTATGTTAGAAACATGGTAGCGACATGTTAACAAAATGTGAATCATGCTAGCGAAATGCTAACAATATGTTAATCATGCTAGAATCAGACTAACAACATGTTTATCATGCTAGCAACATGCTAGAAACATGTTAATCATGTTAGAAACATGTTAACAACATGCTAGTCGCATGCAAATCATGCTAGCAACATGCTAGTCGCATGTTAATCGTACTAGAAACATGCTAGCAACATGCTAATCATGCTAGCAACATGGTAGCTGCATGATAATCATGCTAGAAACATGCTAGCAACATGCTAGTCGCATGCTAAAGAAAAATGTTAACTACATGCTAATCATGCTAGAAACATGTTAATTATGCTAGAAACATACTAGCAACGTTAATCATGATAGAAACATACTAGCAACATGCTAATCATGCTTGAAACATGCTTCTATCTTCTATTTATTTATCTATCTATCTATCTATCTATCTATCTATCTATCTATCTATCTATCTATCTATCTATCTATCTATCTGTCTTTCTAACTAATCTATCATTCTTTCAAACTAATCTATCATTCTTTCTTTTTCAAACTAATCTATCATTCTTTTGAACAAATGTATCTATCATTCCAACTAATATATCTTTCTTTCTTTCAACTAATCTATCAATCTAACTCTAAACTAACTTTTTTTTCTAGTTAATCTTAAGTTTTCTTTTCTTTATCAAAGACAGTCGGAATTTAGGATAAGATTTTATAGCAACTTGCACGCGCCAATTCACACGCAATAAACATGTATTTAGTTTATTAAGCATAATATGACAAAGTTATGTTGGCAGCCCTGTATGATGTTCAACATCTCAAGAGCTTGGTTGTAGCTAGTTCAACTCACTGTCAAACTTTGTGAGGTACCAACGGTGTACACTGACGGGACAGCGTTATCTGTTAATGACGCATGTCTCACAAACCCCATTTCGTGTTCTGCCCAATTTTTGAAGCATTCGTGCGTGAAGTGCTTCGAGCACATCTGTGACCACTCTGTTATCCCTCCTTCCTCGAAATGTAAAAAAAATCGAGCCACCTGGACCGTAACGAGGAAATTTTAGGGAAAGGGAAAAGTGTTCCGTGAGTTCCACAACCAAAAATGCACCTCCTCGCCATCTCTCCTTTCACGCGCTGTCAATGCTCGCAAACACACAGGCAGCCTGTCTACTGTCAGTTGGAGGGGCGTGGTTACGGATTAAGCAGACACCCAATTCTTCAAGCCTACGTCATCAGTGAATGTCCTCCAATGCAGAGGGGAGGGGCATTTTCAGATTTTGATTAAAGATTATGAAGCCAAAATTTTTTTGTGTGTGGATTGACTCACATGGATGAATTGTTCAGCACAAAACGATCAATTTAGGCGAACAAAGTAAATATAGTCAATTTTGATTTCATGTATAAAAAGGCTTTATCTGCAACCAGCATTAGCTCAGATGAAAAATTTAAGATGGGGTCAGAAAATGTATATAATTTCATATAGTTAATATCACATGAAGAGCGCTGTTTTTTTTTTTTCTCCAAAACCAAGCATTATTACAAATGTGATATTGAATTTTGTAATAATAAAAACTTCCTAATCATCAGGAAGGAGGAGGCGGGAACTGGCGGACAATCAAATGAAACTTTAATAATTCAAAATAAACACAAAACAGCGCATCCGCCCCTCACGGACGACTAATGCGCACAAACAAAAAGCAAAACATAAACTAAAAGCCCAGACCTGGTCCTCTCTCATCCTTCACTGTCGTCACTCCCGTTTTATACAGTATCCTTCCATCTCCTCTGTGGGACTCGAGACCGGTGGTGGGTCGCAGGTGTCGCAGGCGTTCACACATCCCTCGGCCCAGCCCCACTCGTCACAAATTTATACAACAGTTAAATAAACTAGTTAATATTAATAAATTACATTTTAGACACCGTATTTCATATTTTTGCTTAAAAAAATATATATTTAAAACATAGCCACAGCACTGTTTTGTGTCTCTGAGCAACAGGATGCCGTTTTTTTCCCAAATGAATGAACTGTTTAAATTATTCAGTTCCATCGTAATGAATCCTTTATTAACAGTGACTTACTTGCAGTTTTAATTTCACATTTCATCACTGATGCATAGACAGTATTAAATGATTTAGAAAGAAATTCTGTGTGAACTTGAATACTTAGCTACACATCAGAAATCACCGATCACAGATCAGACATTTATGAACACTTTTAATCACTGTTTGTTGGCGGTGCTGTCAAATTCATATAATAAAAATCTGTTTGTAAAACCTGTGCTGACATTACGACTGAATTAAATGTAAAAAATAAACTGGATCCATTTTCTCTAAATTCTATGGGCAGTCAAAGCAGAGAAAGGGGAGTAAACCTTTTCCCATATGACGACATATGGGGAAGATTCCAGA
The DNA here is from genome assembly GCF_003368295.1 of Carassius auratus. NCBI lineage: Eukaryota > Metazoa > Chordata > Actinopteri > Cypriniformes > Cyprinidae > Carassius > Carassius auratus. The sequence goes on along the minus strand of NW_020523792.1, from coordinate 151,844 downwards.
TCGGCCCGTCTGAGCTTTCATTTTCTCAAAGGCAGAGCAGGACACCCAGTGCTTGGTTTACACCTATTGAAGTTTCTAGCCGCTGGGGGACCATAGACAGGCTAGGGGAACTCATAATAATGTGAACCTCATGAAGTGAAATTTTCATGTCATGGGACCTTTAAACAGTGTGTAAATGACACTTCTAATGGAGCTTCTGTTTCCTCTGCATTGCAAATATATATTTTGTTGATGCTGATTTAATTTGCTTGGTAACAACCCAAATGCATGAATCTGACTTAAAAGATGGTGCACACATTTAGAATTTGATTACTATAACTGTGATTTTATGTATGTCTTGTGTGGAGGTCTATGAAAGTTTGGAGATTGGGTGTAGCGAGAGGTCTAAGAGTGCTAAGAGGTCAAGCCTGGTTTGAGTAATCACTAATAAATACATATGAAGATATTTGAGTGAAATCGAATGAGGCAGAAATTGACAGGAGTGTCTATGTAGTGTCTGAGTGTCTTTTTTCCCTAAGGTTCTGTATGCAGAAGAGTGCAAAGCTGGTGCCCGGAGTGACCTTGGACCTGATTGAGAAGTAGGTTAAATATATATATATTTTTTTATAAATATATAAAATATATGCCCTTTCTAGCCCTCATTTGGTTGTCTGCCTTTCTTGGTCTTTTCAGCTGTCATATTTGTCAAATTCTATTTTTATGTAGTTTGTTCTTAATTTTTGTTTGTTCTCTAGAAATAGCAGAGAAACCTTGGAATAGCCATGTAAATTAAAGGTGCAATAGGTGATTGTCTTCAGAAACATTTTTGTTATGCTGGTTGAAAGTCTTTTCACATCCCGATTGCAATCTTTAAGTTAAGTGGTGTTAATTTATTTATCTGTAAATATATATTCTGTGAAAGGCTTAGGCCCAGGAAATTAGGGCTGTGCAAAAAATCGAATGCGAAATTCGCATTTTAGGGGCTTGACGCCCGCGGACATGGGAAAAAAAAACAAAGACAGCATTTAACCATTTACTACACAGAGCCGTAATTCACTGACAATCTACACAAAATCGATTTTAAAATTGCAGGCGATTCTTTGTCGATTTTGAAAGCGATTTTGTGTTAGTTGTCGGTAGACTACGGCTCTGTGTAGTAACTGTCGCTCCACCTGAACCTTCATATTTTTTTTCATATCTGTGGTTTGAAGCAAACCCAATACCAATAACGTGATATTTAGCACCTAAAATGCTAATGCTAACCAAGGCAACCCTTCCAAAAAACTTATATTTCAACCCCGGGAAGCAATTTTTATTGGGGAACCTCCTGGAAACACGCTTGGGCAATTAGCACGAGCCACGCACACTGTGAAGCGGGAGCAGCTCGAGGAGGATCCGCTTGGTCTTAAAGCCTTTCTTAAATACCTATGATCACAAATAACAATGATTTTCACCAAAAATAATGATTAATTATTAATTGTATTATTTTGGTCTCGTGAAAATAATAATATGGTCTGCGAGAAAATAATGAATAAAAAGAGAACGGGTGCTGTGAGTGCAGGCATATTTCAATCCAGTAACATGACAACACACCGCTCCTCACAGCCAAAAAACAGACCGAATTCAGTACAGCTGGATTAGGTTGGGGTTTTTGGGGTAGTCCTGTATACAGGGACGTAGCACCAAATTTTGGGCCCTGGGTACATCTTGCTGGGCCCCCGTACCAAATACCATAGTGATACCAATGGGTGGGATATTTTGAAGAAAGTCGGTAACCAAACGACTGATGGACCCCATTGACTTCCATAGTAGGAAAAAAAATACTATGGAAGTCAATGGGGACCAGCAACTGTTTAATTACCAACCTTCTTTAAAATATCTTCTTTTGTGTTCAGCAGAAGAAAGGAAATCATACCGGTTTGGAACAACTTGGGGGAGTGTAAATGAAGACAGAATTTTCATTTTTGGGTGAACTATCCCTTTAAAGTTTAAATAACAATGTACCAATTTTGCTTATTTCCTCTTAACACTTAAATACTAATTACTAAGTGTTAAAACAGGCAATTTCGCTAAAAGCTCACCTTGTCTCACCGTCACATCCACCGCACTGTCACTGCTTTCACTTGGCCATGATGAGGGGCCAGCTGCTGCAGGGTCTGAAACGGAAATATATGGCTTCAAATGGTTTCTAAAATATCCTTTATTGTCAAAATACCTTTTTTAAAGTGCAGGCTAAGTTCAAGTTAATTGCTGATTATTTGTCGGTTTAAAATAAATGCAGACTATAGAATCACAGGGTACACTAACCGCCAAACTAGACATTCAGTCTTTGAATTATATTTTAAAATTAAAATAAATGAAATCTGTGTTTTCGCGGGTGTTAGATTTTGACAATGGAGGTAAATATACAGTGTTTTCATGTAAACTTCTGACTCTGGGGAGAACTCCTCCAAGAGTAGATATTTATGTTAAAACAATGTCAAGGCTCGATGACGCATTTGGAGCTCACCTTTCTTTTAAAAAAACTGAGTAAGCAACTGCTTGCCCTCATTTGCCTTTCTCTCTTTAATCTTCTTTTCTTTTTGTTTTTGAGCCCCTGATTTTCCTTTCTTAAGGAAAGACATGACTCTTTCCCTGTCTTCCTAGTTCATATCAAGGCTAACTCCAGCTCCTGTCTCATTAACTGATTCACCGCAGGTCTGCAGCAGAAGCACCTGAACTGCTGGTCGTACCATTTACATTGATTTGAGAGCGGTGGTGTGGCCCTGCACAGCATGAAAATTACTTTTTTAATATACCAAACCAGTGCCTAACTACAAGTTTAGTTTTGCACAGGAACTTTTTTATTTGTACATAAATGCTATACAAATGTTAGTGCATGTGTATGTATGTATAGAAAAGGGCCAAATTTATAACTGAGACATGATGATAAAAAAAAAGTAATGCTATTACATTAATGCTGGAAAGACCTTTATTTTATTCATCTGTTTATTTTTTTAATACTAACCCATCATGCATCTAACCATCCACATAAGAGCTGTTCAGATTAAAACTGGTAACTTCCCAATGAGTCAGTGTCATGGATGTTGGACAGAGCAAGTGTAAATATATTTTCTAGCCTATATTTTCATTTCGTTATGCCGATGGTTTAGGTTATGTATTTATTTTTATTTCTTATATAAATTATTTGTAAATATAGCAGACGCTGTCTAACCGTGTCTACACCAAACTGACTTGTTCATTTCGTTGGGTGAAACATTTCTGTCACTCGGCAGCAGAGTATGTGAAAGTGGAGCAGCAACAATTTCCCTCCGCGCTCAGAGCATTTAATATCACTCCACTCTGCTCTCACTGATACCAGAAACACCGCTCCGCCTTCGTACCATGGATAAAGTGTCAATGTTATGTTTATAACGTAGCCTATAAAAATAAAATGAAAATAAATAAATAAATAAAATAACTAGGGGATTAGGTTATTGTGTGCAAACTTTTTTTCCTACCAAACACCAAACTAATAACATTGTCAGCATTAAAAGGTATACTTGCTGCTTTCTGCTGTGCAAATTGTGTTTGTGATCAAAATAACAGTACATTTTCATCAATTATTTTATCTACAGATCGATGCATTTCTTAAAGATTTACTGATGAAATAGGCTAGCACTGTAAATGTACATGTGTTTAAATGCATTATTGCGACAGCAATTGCGTTTGAATGTGCTGTATCTGTTTAAATCATGTATTCGTGATAGAGTGGTGGTGAAATCGCTCTTGGAGCAAGTGAAAACCACGATGCTCCGGTTTTCAAAAAATCAGCTCCTCGCTCCAGTCAGAATCACACCGCTCCGCTCATACTCTTCTAGGCAGCATGTCTCAAATGTGCAGGGAGGGTTGAGCCCCATCAGAACCACGGGAGCCCTGAGTGGAGCGTCGGTGGATGTAAAACAAAAACATCAGATTTTCATTCAAACAAATTGATGTAAACTACACATTCGAATTAATCGATAACATCAATTTATCACCCAGCCCTATGTTGCATTATTTTTATTTTGGGAGACATTATATTTTGTAGACTTTGTGATTTAAAATGCACAAACCAGAAGCACAATATCTGCAGAGAAGGGTTGGGCATTCTCAAAACATAAAATATCAGTTTTATTTCAGGATGTGCCTTTAGAAAGAAATGCAACCTTCACAGATTAGCCTACATGATGCTTTTATTTTGATTTGATACGTTTAAATGACATTTCAAGATTTCTGTAGATATAATACTACTCATGTATGTGAGAATTTTCAGTTATTTCATTATCAGGAAAAAATACTGCACACTATTTAAATGTGTCAAATCTAAAATGTGGTGTAGAGAAAATATAAGCACAGGCTTAGAGGTTACAACATTCATGATCGCATTAAAAGTTTTTCTTCTGCACAAAGCTCATCACATTGACACCATCACAATGGTGCTGCTGTTTTAATGCATGTAGTTGTACATGAAACCTGAGGCAGTCCTTGTGATTATGATAACTAAATGATGAGTTGGAACAATAGTGGTGCCAAAATTAGCACGTTAAAAGAGGCAATTAATTTTTTTCAGATTAAACTGTTATAAATAATTAACGCAAGAAGTTTGTTCAAGTCGCAGAACATCTTTTTGACCACATCAAACAGGAGACGTTTAGGATGTGCACTCCAACTTAACTTCAGCACCAGGCACTAGTCCAATGAGCAAGAAAACTGTCTGTGCTCGTAACGCATGTTCTTTAATTGCACACACAAAGGTGTCGCCGCGCAATGTAGCCTGTATCTTTTCATATCAAATCGGGAAAAACTATGTGCGTCTTTAGTCTCCATCATCTAACACACCCAGTTCAATTCATCAATAAAGACATTAGTAGAGACTTGAAGACCTGAAGTGTGTCAGAATAGGTAAAAAGAGTTGAGAAAAAATGATGCATCAGATCCGCGTCATGATCAGCAGTGGCAGCTCTTATAAAAGCAGTGGAAAAAGAGAAAATGAGGAAATAAAGAACTTTTGTAGCTTTAAGGATTCAGGATTCAGGATCCTATAGTTGTAAAGCACTGCAGTTTTCATTAGATGCGATGAATGAAGCTGAAGTACTAGATGCTGTAGAATCTACATTTGTTGTTGTATTTCTGATGTTTTCTGTTTTATCAGTGAAGAAAGTCATTAATGTTAAACTGTGAGAGAATATTCTGTACATTCTGTTTTTCCATGCAGTTCTGAAAATGTCCATGTGAGTTTTTCTCCATTTTCTCTCAAGATTATGAGTTTCTTTCTTGAGAGAATGGGTGTTACTGTTGTACCATAGTGCAGTATGTTTTTCTCTAACCTTTTTCAATTTGATTGGGGCAACAACGTCTAATGTATTAGAGAAGATAGTGCCCATGTTGCCCATGACATTATGAAATGTCGCATATTTGACTGGGCACAATATGTTTCGGCACAGTATGTCTTGAGACACCAAGTCTTATTATATGCTAGCACAAATTAAATATCAAAAGGAAACTGTTGTGTACATATTATTTTTAACTTAATATTTAGTATTTGGTAACATGTAATATGGGCCCTGATGTCAGGTAGCTGCTAAAAAAAATTACCAAGCTGTCTTCTAAAACCACTTCTTAAAAATGTGTGTGCATGGTTAGGACTAAAACAAATGTCTCCCAAGTTCGACATTATCGAAGTGAAATCCAGTGTGTTAGCTGTATTGAGTGGTGTATGTATCATACTGTGGAAAAGAACCGTGTCAAGCCAAGAAAGTTATAGCCTACCTAGATTCACACTGACACTAAATTATACCTTCAGCTAGCGAGAAGTTACTCCATAAATTGTGTTCCATAAAACATACAGCTCCTGGAGACCATGTGCATTACTCATGATAGGAAACAAATTAAGATGAAGTAAGTTTGCTGAATGGATAGAGTTAAGTTTGGCATTGTGGGGCTGTCAGAAAGGTGTGTGTGTGGTGATAGATGGCATCTGGGAGAAGCAGCATGTTAGTCAGTTGCACATTAGAGACGATGACATTTGCTTGAGATTTCTGCCCAGCTTGAGCTGCCTGACTCACCAACTCCTCACGAGGACAGAGCCCACTGCTGCCAGTCACATACACAGTGCTGATGCCTGTGACTCTCACTATCAGGTGTCAGGAGTTTGTAATAATAAACTTTGGTTTCACATGCATACATACAGTTTTATACATTTCTAACTCTGTCTCGCTCTGTATCTTTTCTACACATGGGTATTGCAAATATAAGTAAAATTCAAGTTATTACCCAAACCTGCCTCTAAACCAGTATTCTAGCTGTCATGAAACCCCATAAGTGACTGATTTAAAATGCTCTTCATGGAGAACTCGTATAAATAACATTCCACATGAGAAAAATGTACTAATTGATTTCAGTAGAGTGTGACCATTTACCAGAGCCGGACAGTAACGGAGTACATTTACTTGAGTACAGTACTTAAGTACAATTTTGAAGGATCTGTACTTTACTCGATTATCATTTTCGGGGAGTACTCATGACTTTACTCAAGTACATTTGAGAGGCAAATATTGTACTCTTTACTCCTCTACATTTCTATCCATAACCGTAAGTACCCGTTACTTTTTCGGCCCCGTCCACACAGAGATGGAGCTTACTCCAATCCGATCTTTTTTTTTCCTCATCTAAAGAAATATCAGCATCCACACAAAACCACAAAATGATGTAGTAAAGGAGAAGACATGGACTTGCACATAAACCTTGATTGTGGTACACAAACGAACATGGAACAATACATTTATTAATCTGTATAATGTTAGTTAATAAAAAATACAATCGTTCAGTGTTTGTTCATGTTTTTGTTGCTGTTATGTGACGTAGTGGTGTTTGACTAGGGGCAAGACGTGGGCTGATGACGTCATATTTTCAGGGATTCGCCAACCAGACGAAAACGAAAAGGTGCCGTTTTCATATTTATCCACTCTGGGACCCGGTTTCAAAAAACATGGGTTTGACTCTTCCAAATGCCAGATCCGTGTGGACGAAAACTATGGGATTATAATCCCGCCAAATGTATTGCAGTCACAGAGCGAAAAATAACAAGCAAAGATCAAATATTTAAAAACACGTGTAAAATAATAACGCACAAAACTGAAAAACAAATGCAGTTTTTTTTAAATAACAAAAAGCACAGTCATGGATTGAAAAAAATAAGCGTAAATCAAAAATGTAAACGCATTTAAAATTCTATTGCACAAAACTGAAACATGAATTCAACATTTTCCAAATCTCAAGCAAAATCAGGTTTCCTGCCCATGTTATTTTTTTGTGTGCTTGTGGTATTTTCCCCTTTGCTTTTGTTTCCACGTTCTGCGCTTGCGTTTCTAAAAGTTGCAGTTTGAGTTTTATGTAAATCAGGGGAGGCTTCAGCGTCACCATTGGCCGCAAGTTCTAGATTGACAGCTGCGCCTCTAGCCAATAAGTTCAAGGGGGAGTTGACGTGACTCCAATGCGACTCGTGGCTGCTGTGGCAGGTGTGTGTGTGTGTGTGTGTGTGTGTGTGTGTGTGTGTGTGTGTGTGTGTGTGTAAAAAAAAAAAAAAAAAGGTGTGTGTGAAGTAGAGGGTGATGGTGACACGGGAGTGGATTTTCAAATCTCTCCCGTCCCCCTCCCGCAAAAAAAGATCCCGTCCCAATCCCACGAAACAAACTGGGAGAAATTCCCATCCCATTTCCCGGAATGACTCACGATCTCTCCCTCTCCCATGTTGTTATTTATATATATATATATATATATATATATATATATATATATATATATATATATATATATATATATATATATATATATATATATATATTTTTTTTTTTTTTTTTTCAGACGGAATATTTCAGTTACAGTGAAAAAATACAGCACAGATCACAGCATGCCCACTTTAGTTAAATATTTTTTTTTTTGTTAGTTTTTATTTTATTTTATTGAACTGAAAGCAATCTTAAACAATGCACATTGTGCATTTCACACACGTTTTCTGTGTTTTTTTTTTTTTTTTTTTTTTTTTTTTTTTTGAGCATAGACATTGCACTCTGAGAGTGGCACTCTCTATAGATTTATTTTTCATACATGGAGTTTCTCGCTCAAGTTCACATTTTAAGAGCAAGTGAGAGCACTGGTGCCTCCATCTGTCCTGCTGTTCAGTGTACAAACACACTTCAATAGCGCACATTTCTGTAGGTCAACATTAGATTGAGCGGCCACATAAAGTTATTACAACATATGTCTTTTCGATGAAAAGCTATATTTGAGGTCTATGAATGATAGGTGGGCTTCTGTACTGCCCGATGTAGGCTACTGTACCACATAGACCAGCCGTTACCGATCTGTCCTTTACCTGCCACACCAGAGCAAACAGGAGGAGAGTACAATTGTGTTCAAAATTAAAATATAAACCTACAGTTTATACTTTATTTTTTTTAAAAGGTAGGCTAGTTGAAAGTTGGGGATCAAAGTGTTATTAAGATTCCAGGTCCCACCAACATTTTTTGCCGTCCCAACCCCAATCCCGTGATAGTGATTTTGTTTACAATCAATGTCAGCCTCTAGTGTGAAGATGGATAACCAGCGTCAGCAGGCAAATCCCGGAAGATCTCAGGTAATTGGTCTTAAATATTTTGTTAGTGGGTGACAGAAACATTCCCTTTGTGTGATATTTAATGCAATATTTAATCTAGTCAATAAAGCTGGTTGTGTAATCAGCGGTAAATCTCAATCACCGTATGACATGAGAATGATCACTGTATGACATTAAAGTACCGCACGAGCGATCCGAATGCATTGGATCAGTGTGCTCTCTTATTGCTCTCTCTCGCGGTACTTTGATGTCCTACAGTGATCATTCTGTGCAGCTGCTTCAAGACGAACGTTAATGCTGCTCCTTGTGAAAGCGCGCAGGTGATGGAGATTTACCGCTGATTACACAACCGGCTTTACTGACAAGATAAATTAAATATCGCGTGTAATTTATTGTGCAGCCCAACTGCCTAAAATATAAAGTATTGGTAAATAAACCAAACTAACAAGACACGTGTTAACAGGCTAGATATCGGACTACATAGTGCTTGCAGAAAATAACATAATACACAAAGGGAATGTTTCTGTCACCCACTAACAAAATATTTATGGCTTATTACCTGAGATCACTTGGGATTTGTCTGCTGACGCTGGTTATCCATCTTCACACACCTGCCACAGCAGCCACGAGTTGCATTGGAGTCACGTCAACTCCCCCTTGAAATGATTGGCTAGAGGCGCAGCTGTCAATCTAGAACTTGCGGCCAATGGTGACGCTGAAGCCTGCCCTGATTTACATGAAACTCAAACTGCAACTTTTAGAAATGCAAGTGCAGAGCGTGGAAACAAGAGCAAAAGGGGAAAAGACCACAAGCACACAAAAAAATTACATATGAGCAGGAAACCTGAATTTGTTTGCGATTTTGAAAATGTTGAATTCATGTTTCAGATTTGTGTAATCCATGACTGCGCTGTTTGTTATTTTATAAAATTGCATTTGTTTTTCGGTTTTGTGCGTTATTATTTTACACGTGTTTTTAAATATTTTCTGCGCATTATTTTTCGATCTGTGACTGCAATACATTTGGCGGGAAAATAATCCCATAGAAAACGCCCACCACTAAAAAAAATTGTGCAACGAAAAAAAAAAAGGAAAAAAGAAAAATTTCGGAAACCCTCTCAAGCGTGATTGGATAGTGCAGGCGCCTCTGATTGGGAAAGCACATCAGCAATCACCTTCAGCTTTCCGCCAAAGACTTCATGACATTTGATTGAATTGAAGTACGGTACACAGAGTTGTGTACACAGTAGTACAGAGTTATCACATACACATAGATTGTGACATAGATTCTTTCACATAGACATAGATTCTGAAAGTATTTTCTTCTGCCTTTGCCTGTTTGTCAATGTGAGAGAAAGGGGCTTTATACTGTCACTCAAAGCAGCTGGATTTTATGTTTCCTACTTTGTACGCTGACCTAAACACAGCTGATTAGCGGATTTTCTTTAATCATTTATATTTCCTCTTCTATGCTGTGTGTATAACACGGTCAGATTCAGAGGTGTGTCAGAACATTGCTGTATTGCTTTCTTTGCTGGTTTAGGTTTATTGATTTGATTGATGAAAAAACAGAGAAACTCACATGTTCATACAATTGTTAGCTGAATTTTCTTTTCTGATATTGCACATTAATGTAAGCTGAGCATTTTCTTTGATGTTCTTGAGTATGCGGTGTGTTTAACACAGGTTCAAATGTGGGTGCAAAAAAATCCATTAAAACTCTAGCAGAGGTTTTTCAGAGCATTGCCATTGTGCTATTGCCTTGAGGGCAAGTGAGAAATGTTAAATAAAGCACCATGGTAAATAGATGAAAATGACTTGATTTTACTTTCAATTTCTTTTTACATTCTCCAAGGTATTAACATTACAATTTTTCATAACTTCATGTAGGAAGTTTCTGTACATAAATGTAAGCACTGTGGCAATAGTAATGCAATATTATAAAAAAAATGTACTTTTGATACTCAAGTACTTTTAAAAACAAGTACTTCAGTACTTTTACTTAAGTACACATCTGACTGTAGTACTTTTACTTGTACTTGAGTAAAATTTTGCAAGGGGTATCTGTACTTTTACTCAAGTAATGAAACTGTGTACTCTGTCCGCCTCTGTCATTTACAGTGCTCCACAGTGCAACAGAATGACAGCGACAGAACAATAAACACTTAATAAAAGAATAAAAAATACAAATAAGTGGGTATGGAATGACAATATACAAATTGACAATTGTATGCGCAGGTATATTACAATAATCAATTATGTATGTACAGATAAATTATTAAATTATATATATTCATATATATATATATATATATTAGGGCCGGGACTCGATTAAAAAAATTAATCTAATTAATTAGAGGCTTTGTAATTAATTAATCGAAATTAATCACATTTTAATCGCATATAAATATTTGACCTGAGAACAGTGAGAAGTAATTTTTTTTCACATGGATTTATAGTATACCATTGAATAATGACTGAATACATAAGCTTAAGCAACAAAATATTGTTTATTTTTGTTCAACCAAGTCTAGCAGACCAGTGCAATTTTTGCCATGAAGTGTATCAATAGCATATTTAGAAACAGTTTAGAAATAGTACATTTCAGAAATTCAGGTAGCTTATAGGTGCTGGAACCTTCTGTAAAGTGATTTTTTTTTTTTAAAGTAAAACACAATACTGTCAATTACATTCAGAACATTGGAAACACTGACTATTAGAACACATCTCTCTGTTGCTTCAGAGGCCATAACATACTAAGTCCAACTCTCAATAACCTTGGCCAAAACAATAAAGATTTCAACATAAAACTGTTGCACCAACAAAATAATACATAGTTCAACATAAAGTGTAAACTCCACGCTAGCTGCTATATGTTTTGCGTTTAGGTGATACTTGAGGCTCGATGTGCTGCTGCGGTGATATGCGAACGCTAGTTGGTGCTCTAGTATAATCGGTCCCGCCGAAACTCATCCAGTGAGAAACGTTCCGCGGTGCAAAAATAAGTTATTAAAAATGCGGGATTTTTTTTTTTGTGTAATTAATTAATCTTAGTTAACGCGTTATTTTTTGTGTAATTAATTAATCTCAATTAACGCGTTAAAGTCCCGGCCCTAATATATATATATATATATATATATATATATATATATATATATATATATATATATATATATATATATATATATATATATATATATATATATATATATATAAATGCTTTTTTATTACGTCCAAAAATTTAAGTGTACACGAAGTATGTGTGTTAGATAAATAAGTGTATCTGTGTATAAATATAAATAGTGTTGTGTGTTCCAGAGTTATTATCAAATGTTTATTAGATGGATTGCCTGAGGGAAGAAACTGTTCCTGTGTCTGGCTGTTCTGGGGCTCAGTGCTCTTTAGCGTTGACCCGATGGCAGCAGTTCAAAGAGGGCGTGTGCTGGGTGTGAGGGATCCAGAGTGATTTTGCCAGCCCTTTTGCTCACTTTGGAATGGAAGGGAAGGTTGTACCAATGGTTCGCTCAGTTCGGACTCTCTTCTGTAGTCTTCTGAGGTCAGATTTGGAAGCTGAGCAGAACCAGACAGTTACTGAAGTGCAGAGGATGGATTCAATGATGGCGGAGAAGAACTGTTTCAGCAGCTTTTCTGGCAGGTTAAACTTCCTCCGCTGGCGAAGGAAGTACAACCTCTGCTGGGCCTTTTTCACAATGGAGTCAATGTGAATGTCCCGCTTCAGGTCCTGAGAGATAGTGGTGCCCAGGAACCGGAATGACTCCACTGCAGTCACAGTGCTATTCATGATGGTGAGTGGGGGGAGAGCAGGGGGGTTTCTGCTGAAGTCCGCGATCATCTCCACTGTTTTGAGCATTTTAAGCTCCAGGTTGTTGGGAATGCACCAGACAGCCAGCTCTTTAACCCTCTGGAGTGTAAGGGTATTTTTGGGGCCTGGAGAAGTTTTGTCATGCCCTGACATTTGTGCTTTTTTCAGAAAGCACAAACTACCAGAGTAGTGGACTGCAAACATGTCGTTTGAAAGCACAATGAGTATGAGTCCGTGTTTTCCTTCAGCACCACATTACGCACACGGACTGCATATGCACTGCAGACGGATTATGTGTGAAACAGTCGTGCGTCTTGTCGTGGTTTACACTGGGAAGCTTCTTTAAAAATTTTTTAAAAATAATTCCCTGAAGCAAACCCGGCGGCTTCACCTGCATCCATGTTAGCACGTCACGTTTGATGTGGTAATTTCACGGTAGTCATACACACAGGACTCATTCTCGCCCCCTACATTGCAATTCTGTTAGGTTAACATATGTGCTAAAATATCAAGGTGAAAGTCATCATAGCTCGACTAGTATAGACCCAGCTCTCAACCCAACTTTGAGAATAGATTAATGGCGATATTTTTTTGATCGCCCGATAAGAGTCTCATGTTAACGCCGATAATGGCCAGTCACTATATATATATATATACAGTGGGGATCGAAAGTTTGGGCACCCCTTGCAGAATCTGTGAAAATATGAGTAATTTTCAAAAAATAAGAGAGATCATACTAAATGCATGTTATTTATTATTTAGCACTATCCTGAGTAAGATATTGTACATAAAACATACTAACATTTAGTCCACAAGACAAAAAAATTGCTGAAATTATTAAAATAACCCCACTCAAAAGTTTGGGAACCCTTGGTTCTTAATACTCTGTGTGGTCACCTGATGATCCTTGACTGTCTTTCTGTTTTGTGATGGTTTGTGGATGAGTCCCTTGTTTGTTCTGAACAGTTAAACTGAGAACTGTTCTTTAAGGTTCTGTAGATTATTCAGTTTTCCAGCATCTTTGCATATTTGAACCCTTTCCAGCAGTGACTTTATGATTTTGAGATGCATCTTATCACACTGAAGACATTTGAGGGACTCAAACACAACTATTTAAAAAGATTCAAACATTCACTGATGCTCCAGAAGGGTACACCAGCGGGAATACAAAAAAAACAAAAAAAAAACACCAACAGGAATACTTGAAACATGTCAACTCATTTACGCCAACATCACCTTACTGTGTCAGTATCTGGGAAAAGACGAAAAAAAAGGAGAAACATACATGCAACAAACTATCCCCGCAGCATTTAGATAGACATTTCCAACTGACTCAAACAGGGCAAAAGACATCACCGCGGCGATTGGTAGGCTACATTTACGTTACATTTACATTATAGCCACGGATATGAGACCTTACTATTTACCATTCATTCTATCATCACCATTACAGCTTACAGGGAATCCAAAGTGCACCCAAACACCAGACCTATTGGTTATTAGAGGATCTTCTATTTCTGGTCTGTTAAATGCATTAGACATTAGAGCCTGCGTGTTCTGCAGCGTGTGCTGATAGAGCGAGCGCCTTAGGGGCCGTTCACATATCGTGCCTAAAAACGCGTGGAAAACGCTAGGCGCGTCTTTCTCCTCCTTTCCAAAGCGCTCGGGCAGAAGCACCCCTGAGGCGTCTGCCTTTGCTAAGCAACAATGACGTGCTCTCTCCATGAAGACGCGGAAATTTCAGCAAAGGATAAATGGATTTGCAGCTCTAAAAATCGCTTGAGGTAGGCTAGCTCTGCTACTAAAATTATTTAAAAATTGCAATCCATATACAACTATGATCAGCTGTTCCTTCATCTTGGCTGAGCTTTCAACGTTGTTACGGAAAGGATGAAGCTGATTTGTTAGTTCTTGTCACATGACCCGCGGTGCGCTTGCGGCATTCTGAAAAGTTGAGATTTTTTTACATTTTGCTGTATCTAAAACATACCGAACAGTAACGAACCGAACCGTGACATCAGTGTACCGTATCGAACCGAACCATGAATTTTGTGAACCGTTACACCCCTAATGTGTGTGTATATATATATATATATATATATATATATATATATATATATATATATATATATATATATATATATATATATATATATATATATATATATATGTATGTATGTATGTGTATATATGTTTGTGTATATATGTATGTGTATATATGTTTGTGTATATATGTATATATGTATGTGTATATGTATATATGTATGTGTATATGTATGTATATGTGTATGTGTATATATATGTATATATGTATGTGTATATATATATGTATATATGTATGTGTATGTATATATGTATATATGTATGTGTATGTATATATGTATATATGTATGTGTATGTATATATATATATATATATATATATATATATATATATATATATATATATATATATATATATATATATATATATATATATATTAGGGGTGTAATGGTTCACAAAATTCACGGTTCGGTTCGATACGATACACTGATGTCACGGTTCGGTTCGGTACGTTTTAGATACAGCAAAATGTAAATACATCTCAACTTTTTCAGAATGCCGCGGGTCATGTGACAAGAACTAACCAATCAGCTTCATCCTTTCCCATAACAACGTTGAAAGCTCAGCCAAGATGAAGGAACAGCTGATCAGTTGTATATGGATTGCAATTTTGAAATAAATTTAGTAGCAGAGCTACTGCAAGCGATTTTTACAGCTGCAAATCCATTTATCCTTTGCTGAAATTTCTGCGTCTTCTTGGAGAGAGCACGTCATTGTTGCTTAGCAAAGACAGACGCCTCAGGGGCGCAACTGCCAGACCGCTTTGGAAACAAGGAGAAAGCGGCTTGACTAGCGTTTTCCACACGTTTTTAGGCACAATATGTGAACGGTCCCTAAGGCGCTCGCTCACTCAGTATGCGATGAAGGCTCGTTGCAAAATGTCTAATGCATTTAACAAACCAGAAATAGAAGAACCTCCAATAACCAACAGGTCTGGTATTTGAGTGCACTTTGGATTCACGGTAGTCATACACACAGGACTCGTTCTCGCCCCCTACATTGCAATTCTGTTAGGTTAACATATGTGCTAAAATATCAAGGTGAAAGTCATCATAGCTCGACTAGTATAGACCCAGCTCTCAACCCAACTTTGAGAATAGATTAATGGCGATATTTTTTTGATCGCCCGATAAGAGTCTCATGTTAACGCCGATAATGGCCAGTCACTATATATATATATATATATATATATATATATATATATATATATATACACAGTGGGGATCGAAAGTTTGGGCACCCCTTGCAGAATCTGTGAAAATATGAGTAATTTTCAAAAAATAAGAGAGATCATACTAAATGCATGTTATTTATTATTTAGCACTATCCTGAGTAAGATATTGTACATAAAACATATTAACATTTAGTCCACAAGACAAAAAAATTGCTGAAATTATTAAAATAACCCCACTCAAAAGTTTGGGAACCCTTGGTTCTTAATACTCTGTGTGGTCACCTGATGATCCTTGACTGTCTTTCTGTTTTGTGATGGTTTGTGGATGAGTCCCTTGTTTGTTCTGAACAGTTAAACTGAGAACTGTTCTTTAAGGTTCTGTAGATTATTCAGTTTTCCAGCATCTTTGCATATTTGAACCCTTTCCAGCAGTGACTTTATGATTTTGAGATGCATCTTATCACACTGAGGACATTTGAGGGACTCAAACACAACTATTTAAAAAGATTCAAACATTCACTGATGCTCCAGAAGGGTACACCAGCGGGAATACAAAAAAAACAAAAACAAAAAAACACCAACAGGAATACTTGAAACATGTCAACTCATTTACGCCAACATCACCTTACTGTGTCAGTATCTGGGAAAAGACGAAAAAAAAGGAGAAACATACATGCAACAAACTATCCCCGCAGCATTTAGATAGACATTTCCAACTGACTCAAACAGGGCAAAAGACATCACCGCGGCGATTGGTAGGCTACATTTACGTTACATTTACATTATAGCCACGGATATGAGACCTTACTATTTACCATTCATTCTATCATCACCATTACAGCTTACAGGGAATCCAAAGTGCACCCAAACACCAGACCTATTGGTTATTGGAGGATCTTCTATTTCTGGTCTGTTAAATGCATTAGACATTAGAGCCTGCGTGTTCTGCAGCGTGTGCTGATAGAGCGAGCGCCTTAGGGGCCGTTCCTTCATCTTGGCTGAGCTTTCAACGTTGTTACGGAAAGGATGAAGCTGATTTGTTAGTTCTTGTCACATGACCCGCGGTGCGCTTGCGGCATTCTGAAAAGTCGAGATGTTTTTACATTTTGCTGTATCTAAAACATACCGAA